>NC_057797.1:88139732-88414341 GCF_018294505.1 Triticum aestivum
ACCATGAACCATTCATGGCAGAAGTTCCTCGTTGAACTGAAAGATCACAACCAGAGTGCTCCTGATGAGTTCTCGATTCTATGTTATGACTCTGCCAGTTCTACCTTTCTGCATGGGTTATCCAGAAGAAATATGTTGAGCTTTGTTCAACATACTAATCTATGCATCCACAACTAGAAAGTTATATGTTCCTTTGAGTTGTCCCTCTTTAGTTATTTTTTGGCCCTCGTCTGTCAATTGATAGTCAAGAGTATGTGTGCATTCGTCCATCGATGCCTCTTATTCTCGTGGTCTGTCAAGCCATTCTATTCTGGAATGACTAGGAGAAACAAACTCCAATACCTCATCCATATTTAGGATTGGGTCAAAGCAGTTGTATTTCGCAGGTCAAAATGCCAATCCAGCTTTTGATTCTGTTCTACCCTGAAGTATGGCCCTCTTGATGTCAGGAATGTCATGAGAATTGCACCAACTCTTATGAATTCTTGATGAAGTGATAATTCTCGCCATCATCATTCGTTCCTCGGTTCCGTGTTGTTGCAACCGGAATACCGACAAGTGAACCGTGATGTGTGAAATCAATACTCCTAGCAACCGCGTTGCTTGGTGGTTAATGGACGATAATCTCATTCTTAGCGTGTTGGTTATCGAAACACTATTCTAGGATTGATCGTGCTACCTTGTTCTTTTTTTTTGGTGCACTCTTCGATCCTTGAGTTAGGGTTGAATCCCTTACTCTCTTGATCATATCGTCTTGTATGAAAAACAAGATTGTTCTCGAGCTTAGTAACATATCGGTGGTTCGTGATTTTCTGATTATCTTCTCGGAGGTATCACCAGGTTTCCCCCTGACCATTATGTTGAGCTCGCGATCAAGTTGGTTTTCTTATAAACCACCCTTCTCCAAGAACCTGTGTAGGAAATACCTCAGCCAGTTGGTTGAGCTAGAGAACAACTTGGAGAGTTGGAAGATGAAAGCTTGTCCCGCTTAGTTCATCTCCAAAGGGATATCCTTGTGTTTGTGTGTTTGTTGAAGAAAGATGATATCTTCATCGATTGATCCTCGTGATCAATTGTCAGTGCCATTGTCTTATCCAAGCTTTGATTTGTGCATGGGCTATCGTCAAATCAAATCAGAACCAACGATAATCGTAATGTTGTCTTACTCGTGGTTGATTCCTCGAGCATACACCATTACATCTTTTGGTCTGACCAATACTATCACATTGTTCACATAATGGTGGAATTCCAGTGATATGGAAGTTATGATGAGTTGCTTTTCAGCCCATCAGCAGCATCTTGTCTTCCCCATGATTCGTGTTAAACATTAAGCTAGTGTTGGAAACTTTGTAAGCATTTCCTTCGTGTTCCGCTCATGAGGTATATGTTTGGTGAAAGAAGTGACTTTCTCCAAGTTCACGTGCATTAGGTGTAAGTTGCCGCCGTGAATTCAAGAAAGTTCGTTTTTGCTTCCTCTGGAATCATCCCAAGTAAGTCAAGCATGTGTGAAGTATTTTGTGGTCTGTTAGACAGATCATCTTCATTCCATATGTATTCCCTAGCACACCAAGCCACTGATTGATCTGTTCAAGGATAAGAAGTTCATCGATAAGTATACAAGGACTTCGATATCCTCAATGATGGTTCCCCATCTGAACCCGGTAGTGTTTTTATTGTAATACTACTATGTGATCATGCTTGTCTTGGACAACGTGTTCATAGGTTTGTAGCAGAACCAACTCATGTTTTGAGCTTGCTATCGTAGTTCATTTCCCGAGAATCTTACAACGTCATCTCTTGATTTGTGTTGCTACCTTCTTTTTCCAGATACGCTGTCTGGAATATTCCGTTACCAACCATATCTGAATCTCAGGCAGATATGATGGTTGGAACATTCCCAACATTTGCATTTTGTTCCCAGCTTGCACCTCAGTAGTTGTTGTTCAGGATCATCTTCAAAAGTGGGCTTACCTAGACCCTATCCTTTCTCGATGATTAGAAGAAATCATCCATTGTGTTGTCTTCAACAAGGTAGTCTACATCATCTATTATAGTAAGAGTATGCCATTTCTTCAAGCTCCTTCACGCGATCGTTTGTGATTGCCTCGGGCTGGTGAGAAGAGTTTCAATGATCTCTGAATCAAAAGTAATTCTTTATGCCACTTAAGGGAATATTTCTGCGAGTCACCTTCCTTAAGATGTCTCGTTATGGTATCATGGCAATTATCTCCTCGCTACTTTGAAACCATGCACCATTCTACTTAAGCGTGGAATTGTTGCCTACCAAATTTGAACGTTTATCATCCGTTTCTTTCCATCACCCCTGATGTGTGTTTCGTGTCTCCGCTCAAGAGATGTTTTATATCTCACTCCATGAGTTGATCTTGAGTGCTCGATCCTCGAGGAGATCGATTCCTGTAGAATTTCTTTCTGCCGTCATCAGGATGGACGAAGATCCCGAAAGCAAAGACGTTAAGATCAAGATGACGCAATGAATCAACATCCTCGGGAAGGGCAGTTGGATCGAGAAGACTGCGATAGTTTTGTGACCCCCCCTTCCTTCTTACCTCACGTCTCGAATCTCGGGCCAAGATTCTTGTTTAGTGGGGGTGAGTTGTCACAGCCCTAGAATTTGATTGCAATTAGTTTCATAAGCATCCTGCATCATGTTTAAATTCAAGAAACTTGAATTGAGGAAATTTGAAAACCTCAAAACTTTAATTAAAAGAAGGGCAAATAACCCTGGAAATGCATCCAATGTTTCCAAAATGCTCCCCAATGATGTTTAATATTTATGGCAAGGGTTTTGGTCCAAACCAAAAATATGGAACATTTTTGAGGAATTATTATGGCCATTTGGATTTAAATCAATAAATATTTGAGTTGGATTTAATTCTTCTATAAAAGAATTGCAAGTCCAATAATCCTGAGAACCTGTGAGTGGCTTTGAATATATTGCATCAAGCCACATAAATATTTTCAGAAGCTACTAAATGATTTGGTCTCTGAATCAAATCAAAACAGAATTGAAATATTAGAAAACAGTAAATAAAACAGACGGAGGCTCACGTGGAGCAAACTTACCTACGCGGCCCGGCGCCAGGACACCAGTGGCCCAGCCCACCAGCACCTCGCCCGTCGTCTTCCTCCCCTCGCCCCAAAGCTGCTGCGTGCCCGCGTCATAGCTGACCGCGGTCACGTCGCCTCGCCACCTCCTGTTTCCCCTCTCGTCCCGATCCATGCGCTGGAGATGCCCCGCAAACCCCTCTGCCTTTTCCCTCAACCTGGAACTCTCTCCCTCTCCTCTAGCTTCTTCCCCGAGCACCAACAGAGAGCAGCCATGGACACCGTACGTCGTTCGCGTGGCCACTGTCGATGAGAGGCCACGATTCCGTTTCTGGGAGCTCCGCAATCGACCGAGAAGTCACCTCGACGCAAATCGTGAGCCAGGGTGCCCTGAAGAGATGCCATCGAGCGCTACATCATCTCTCTGCACCATCGGTCGCCATCGCCGATTCGCCGCCTCCATCGCGCCCACGAGCTCACTGACCATCCCTGCGTGTTCCCTGTGAGCGCCCGCTTCAACTACCCCTCTTCCCCGGCCTCTCCGCGTCCTAGGCCCTAGCTGCACGGACG
Source organism: Triticum aestivum (assembly GCF_018294505.1). Classification (NCBI taxonomy): domain Eukaryota; kingdom Viridiplantae; phylum Streptophyta; class Magnoliopsida; order Poales; family Poaceae; genus Triticum; species Triticum aestivum. The sequence continues at coordinate 88,143,369 of NC_057797.1, forward strand.
CCGAGCTCCGGCCGCCGCCTGCCTTGCTGCCGTCATGTCCTGTGCTCGATACAGCCGCGCCTTCGCACCGCATCAAGCTCCTGGTGATCCCAGGAGGTTGCCTAGACCTTCACTTTGCTAGCTCGTGCCCCGTAGCGCCGTTGCTCGCATCCGCCCGAGCGCCGCTGCCCGCCCACCTCGACACCGGCGATGCTACAGCCCTCCCCCGCAGCTGCCACTTGCACCACCCGACGCGCCTCTCTGCGGGCTTTAGGAAGAGCCTAGCCGCGCTTCGAACGGCCGCCGAAATCGGCCGGCCGGAGTACCTCCGCCGTCGGCTATGGTCGCCGACGGCTAACCGCCGACGTAACTGGCCATTAGTGCCTAAGCACCCTACTAACTACCCCCTGGAGTCAATGACAGTCGGGTCCCACCACCTAATTAACCGGCTAACTAAAATAGATTAAGGTTTAATCTAATTGCAGTGGGCCCACGTGTCAGCTTGACTATGCTAGCGTGTCCTTTGACCCGACCCCACCCGTCTGTGACCCTAGGCAGCCCTGGGTCACTGACCAGTGGACCCCACCGGTCAGGTTTGACCTGGCCAGTCACAGTTGACTTGCTGACGTCACAGTGACATCATGCCGACGCAGTAATCCTTTTCTGGAATTTAAATAAATCTTAAATGATTTATTTATTTCAGAAAATAGCGAAAACTTCTAAAAATCATAGAAATTCAACCGTAACTCCAAATGAAACAATTTATATATGAAAAATTATCAGAAAAATTCTAGGAATCCATCTGTACCATTTTCATGCATGTTTGAGCAAGTTAACCTCACTGTTTAGGATGAAACATGATTAGGGCAAATTTCATAATAGGTTTGGAGTTGGAATTTGATATAGTTTTGAATTCCACTTCAATTAAAATGATTTTATGTTGCATTAGCCCAAATCACAACATATTGCCATGTCATGATCATGCATCATATTGTTGCATTGCATTGATTGTATTCTTTCTTGTTTGCTGGTAATTGCCCCCTCTCAGTAGACGTTGTTTCCGATGACGTGATCGATGACACCGATGAAGAGCTATACTATCTTCAGAAGTGCCAGGCAAGCAAAACCCCCTTGTTCATTCCAATATAATCCCACTCTCTCTCGCTCCTGCTCTCTTTTACTACATTAGGACAACAGCGATTCAACTGTTACATGCTGCGGTAGCTGAACCCTTTCCTCTGCATGACCTGTCATTGCCACAGTAAATAGATGAAACCCACTAGCATGAGTAGGAGTTGCTTGAGCCCTGATGTGCCTACTCATTCATGTTGTTTGTCATGCCTGCTACTGCTTAGAGTTGAGTCAGGTTTGATTCATCGGGGATGAATTGGAATGGTGTTGAACATGTCCTACTGTGTGTGAGCTAAGTGTGTGAACACGATTTGGTAAAGGTAGCGGTGAGAGGCCATGTAGGAGTACATGGTGGGTTGTCTCATTGCAGCTGTCCTCAGGAACTGAGTTCTATGTTTGTGATCCATGAACAGTTACTACCACACATTGGGTTCCGGTAACTCGGCCCCTCTTAGCTTATTAATCAACTCGATCTCTGTCCAGGAGTTGCAACTAGTTTCTGGTGTTTGTAGGTAGTGTTAGTAGTCTACCAAGTGGCACCCGGTACAGGTGGGCTTGGGACAGACTAGGCATAGTGGCACGGTGTACCAAGTGGCACCCGGATGGTGGGCTTGGGAACCCCGCAGACATCGTTTGGGGCCGTGAGCGACACCCCGGCCAGATCTCCTTGCGGATGGAACCCGAATAGGCGATAAACCTGGACTAGAGACTTGTTGGTTAGTCAGGTCGTGGCCGACTCCCTCGACCGGCTTCCGCTTGAAGGTTGCCGAGGTACATGACGTGTACAGGGCGATAAGTGGCGAGAGCGTGTTTGAAGAAGTACACCCCTGCAGGGTTATCATTATCTATTCGGATAGTCGGATTCCTCGGATATGGAAACTTGGACCCCTTGCATAGTTCATAGACAAGTGAAAGTGGATACTCTAAAATGCGCAAGATAAGCGTGAGTGCTATGGATGGTGTTCTCGCAGGGAGACGGGAGCGGATCCATAGTGGTGTATTGGTATGGTGAATTTGTGGACTCATGTGCGCCACCTCAAAAGAGTTACTTCTAGTCGTAGTTTAGGTTAGCCACTGAGTCAAAGCTGGCTTGCTGCAATTAAACTCCACCACCCCCTTTGTTGATACCGATGCATATGTAGTTAGTTCTGATGTAAGTCTTGCTGGGTACATTTGTACTCACGTTTGCTTAATTTATGTTTTGCAGAGAGACTCCAGTCTCGCTAGTAGTTCCGCGTGGACTTCGACGTTTAGCTTGTTACCTCAGCTATGATCTGGTACCCTTGGGAGGGTCTTGTAGATAGTCAGGTTTCTGAGCCTTCTTCATTTGTAGTCGTCTGTACTCAGACAAGTTAAGCTTCCGCATGTGCTTGTTGCTTGTATGCTCTGTATGTTGGGTCATGAGACCCATGTTTGTAATATCTCGCTCCTCGGAGCCTAATGAATAAATACTTTGAGTCGTAGAGTTATGTTGTGATGCCATGTTGTATTTGCACATATCAAGCATATTGTGTGTATGATTGAAATGCTTGGTATGTGTGGGATCCGACAACCTAGTGGTTTATCCTTGGTAGCCTCTCTTATGGGGAAATGTAGTCTTGTGCTTCCATGAGCCATAGTAGTCCGCTACAGCCCGGTTCACCGGAGTCCTGCTAGCCCAGCACTACTGCTCAGGACACTTGACTGGCCGGCATGTGTTTCACTTCGTTCCTGTGTCTATCCCTTTGGGGAGATGTCACGCGGTGACATCCGGAGTCCTGCCTAGCATGCTACAGCCTGGGTTACCGGAGTCCTGTTAGCCCAGTGCTATAGCCCGGATTCACACGCTGCTGACCGACATGCTCGCAGTTGATTCATGTATGCCTGTCCCCATGGGTTAGTGCCGCTTTGGGTTCACGACTAGCCATGTCGGCCCGGGTTCTCTGTCATATGGATGCTAGCGACACTATCATATACGTGAGCCAAAAGGCACAAACGGTCCTGGGGCATGGTAAGGCGACACCTGTGGGAATACCGTGCGTGAGGCCGCAAAGTGATATGAGGTGTTACCAGCTAGATCGATGTGACTTGGAATCGGGGTCCTGACAAAAGTGTTAGAAGAAGAATGCATTAAAATGTTTGGCACTAAATATTTGAATGATGAGCATGATTGCAATGTTGTTAGTATGAATTCCTTGAATATCCATGATGCTAATGATATGCAAAGCCACACGCTTGGGGAAGCTATGTTTGATGAAGATGATATTTTTTGTCCCCTAAGTTTTGATGAGCAAATTTATTATGATGAAAGCATGCCTCCTATTTATGATGATTAAATTGATGAAAGTGGATTTGGGGAGGTCATGACTTTATTTAGTGATGAATCCACTATTTCGGAAGCGGTTCCAATTGATTATGAGAATAAAGTTGCTATCTATGATGATTATTGTGATGACTTGTATGCTATAAAGAATAATGATATCCATGAAACTTGTCATCATGATTTTAGTTTTCAATTGGATTATGCCTCACATGATAGTTACTTTTTTGTGTTTGCTCCCACTATTATGAATGAGAAGAAATTTGCTTATGTGGAGAGTAATAAAAATTCTATGCTTATGGATCATGAAAAGAATGCTTTATGTGATAGTTATTGATGTCTACTACACAACCTTCTTCTTGTAGACGTTGTTGGGCCTCCAAGTGCAGAGGGTTTGTAGGATAGTATCAAATTTCCCTCAAGTGGATGACCTAAGGTTTATCAATCCGTAGGAGGCGTAGGATGAAGATGGTCTCTCTCAAGCAACCCTGCAACCAAATAACAAAGAGTCTCTTGTGTCCCCAACACACCCAATACAATGGTAAATTGTATAGGTGCACTAGTTCGGCGAAGAGATGGTGAAACAAGTGGTATATGGATAGTAGATAAAGGTATTTGTAATCTGAAATAATAAAAACAGCAAGGTAGCAAGTGATAAAAGTGAGCACAAACGGTATTGCAATGATAGGAAACAAGGCCTAGGGTACATACTTTCGCTAGTGTAAGTTCCCTCAACAATACTAACATAATTGGATCACATAACTATCCCTCAACATGCAACAAAGAGTCACTCCAAAGTCACTAATAGCGGAGAATGAACGAAGAGATTATGGTAGGGTACGAAACCACCTCAAAGTTATTCTTTCCAATCAATCCGTTGGGCTATTCCTATAAGTGTCACAAACAGCCCTAGAGTTCGTACTAGAATAACACCTTAAGACACAAATCAACCAAAACCCTAATGTCACCTAGATACTCCAATGTCACCTAAAGTATCCGTGGGCATGATTATATGATATGCATCACACAATCTCAGACTCATCTATTCAACCAACACATAGGACCTCAAAGAGTGCCCCAAAGTTCTACCGGAGAATCACGACAAAAACGTGTGCCAACCTCTATGCATAGGTTCATGGGCGGAACCCGCAAGTTGATCACCAAAACATACATCAAGTGAATCACATGATATCCCATTGTCACCACAGATATCCACGGCAAGACATACATCAAGTGTTCTCAAATATTTAAAGACTCAATCCGATAAGATAACTTCAAAGGGGAAACTCAATTCATTACAAGAGAGTAGAGGGGGGAAGAAACATCATAGGATCCAAATATGATATCAAAGCTCGCGATACATCAAGATCGTATCACCTCAAGAACACGAGAGAGAGAGAGAGAGAGAAAGAGAGAGAGAGAGAGAGAGATCAAACACATAGCTACTGGCACATACCATCAGCCCCAAGGGGGAACTACTCCCTCCTCGTCAAGGAGAGCACCGGGATGATGAAGATGGCCGCCGGAGAAGGATTGCCCCCTCCGGCAGGGTGCCGGAACGGGTCTAGATTGGCTTTCGGTGGCTACGGAGGCTTCTGGCGGCGGAACTCCCGATCTATTGTGCCCTCTGATGTTTTAGGGTATATGGAGATATATAGGCGGAATAAGTACATCAGGGGGCCACAAGGGGCTCACGAGGGTGGAGGGCGCGCCCCCTGCCTCGTGACCTCCTCGCAGATCCCCCGACATGCACTCCAAGTCTTCTAGGCTTCTTTCTTTCCAAAAATGAGTTCCGTGAAGTTTCAGGTCAATTGGACTCCGTTTGATTTTCCTTTTCTTCGAAACCCTAAAATAGGGTAAAAACAGAAACTGGCACTGGGCTCTGGGTTAATAGGTTAGTCCCAAAAATGATATAAAAGTGTATAATAAAGCCCATAAACATTCAAAATAGTAGATAATATAGCACGGAGCAATCAAAAATTATAGATACGTTGGAGACGTCTCAGTTATATTGTTGAATTCATTCATGATGCTACTGAAAATTATTATGAGGGAGGAATATATGCTTGTAGGAATTGCAATAATATCAAGTTCCCTCTCTATGTGCTGAAAGTTTTAAAGTTATGCTTGTTTTACCTTCCTATGCAAGTTGATTCTTGTTCCCATAAGTTGTTTGCTCAGAAAATCCCTATGCATAGGTAGTGGGTTAGACTTAAATGTGCTAGTCATATTCTTCAAGATGCTCTCTTTATGTTTCAATTCTTATCTTTTATGTGAGCATCGGTGAAATCATCATGCCTAGCTAGGGGCGTTAAACGATAGCGCTTGTTGGGAGGCAACCCAATTTTATTTTTATTCCTTGCTTTTTGCTCCTGTTTAATAATAAATAATTTATCTAGCCTCTTTTTTGGTTGTTTTTTGTGTTTAATTAGTGTTTGTGCCAAGTAGAACCGTTGGGAAGACTTGGGGAAAGTCTTGTTGATCTTGCTGTAAAAAACAGAAAAATTAGCACTCACGAGAATTGCTGCCATTTTTTACTGAAGAGTGCTATTTAGTTAATTCTTTTTGAATATGATTAATAGATAAATTCCTCACGTCCAGCAATTTATTTTAGAATTTTTTTGGGTTTTAGACGTATACTTTTGATCCAGATTACTACAGACTGTTCTGTTTTTGACAGATTCTGTTTTCTATGTGTTGTTTGCTTATTTTGATGAATCTATGAGTAATATCGGAGGGTATGAACCATAGAGAAGTTGGAATACAGTAGATATTACACTAATATGAATTTAGAATGAGTTCATTACAGTACCTTGAAGTGGTGTTTTGTTTTCTTTCACTAACGGAGCTTACAAGTTTTCTGTTAAGTTTTGTGTTGTGAAGTTTTCAAGTTTTGGGTAAAGATTTGATGGATTATGGAACAAGGAGTGGAAAGAGCCTAAGATTTTGGATGCCCCGGAAGGCATCCCCTCTTTCGTCTTTGTTCATCGGTAACTTTACTTGGAGCTATATTTTTATTTACCACATGATATGTGTTTTGCTTGGAGTGTCAATTTATTTTGTTAGGATTTGCTTGCTTTTTGAATAAAATACCAAGATCTGAAATTCTTTAATGTTAGAGAGTCTTCATATAGTTGCATAATTATTCTACTACTCATTGATCTTCACTTATATCTTTCGGAGTAGTTTGTTGTTGCTCTAGTGCTTCACTTATATCTTTTTAGAGCACGGTGGTGGTTTTATTTTGAAGAAATACATGAACTCTCGTTCTTCACTTATATTATTTTGAGAGTCTTTTATAACAGCATGGTAATTTGCTTTGGTTATGAAATTAGTCCTAATATGATGAGCATCCAAGAGGGATATAATAAAAACTTTCATATAAGTGCATTGAATACTAAGAGAAGTTTGATACTTGATGATTGTTTTGAGATATGGAAATAGTGATATCAAAGTTGTGCTAGTTGGGTAGTTTTGAATTTGAGGAATACTTGTGTTGAAGTTTGCAAGTCCCGTAGCATGCACGTATGGGTAAACGTTGTGTAACAAATTTGAAACATGAGGTGTTATTTGATTGTCTTCCTTATGGGTGGCGGTCGGGGACGAGCGATGGTCTTTTCCTACCAATCTATCCCCCTAGGAGCATGCGCGTAATGCTTGATTTTTGATGACTTGTAGATTTTTGCAATAAGTATGTGAGTTCTTTATAACTAATGTTGAGTCCATGGATTATACGAACTCTTACCCTTCCATCCTTGCTAGCCTCTTCGGTACCGTGCATTGCCCTTTATCACATTGAGAGTTGGTGCAAACTTCGCCGGTGCATCCAAACCCCGTGATATGATATGCTCTATCACACATAAACCTCCTTATATCTTCCACAAAACAGCCAACATACCTACCTATTATGGTATTCCCATAGCCATTCCGAGATATATTGCCATGCAATTTTCCACCGTTCCATTTATCATGACACGTTCATCATTGTAATATTGCTTTGCATGATCATGTAGTTGACATAGTATTTGTGGCAAAGCCACCATTCATAATCCTTTCATACATGTCACTCTTGGATCATTGCATATCCCGGTACACTGTCGGAGGCATTCATATAGAGTCATACTTTGTTCTAGTATCGAGTTGTAATCATTGAGTTGTAAATAAATAGAAGTGTGATGATCATCATTTTCTAGAGCATTGTCCCAAGTGAGGAAAAAAAGGGAAAGGCCATAAAAAAGAGAAGGCCCAAAAAATGAGAGAAAAATAGAGAAGGGACAATGCTACTGTCCTTTTACCACACTTGTGCTTCAAAGTAGCACCATAATCTTCATGATAGAGAGTCTCCTATGTTGTCACTTTCATATACTAGTGGGAATCTTTCATTATAGAACTTGGCTTGTATATTCCAATGATGGGCTTCCTGAAAATTCCCTAGGTCTTCGTGAGCAAGCAAGTTGGATGCACAGCCACTTAGTTTCTTTTTGAGCTTTCATATACTTATAGCTCTAGTGCATCTGTTGCATGACAATCCCTACTCATTTCATTAACATCAATTGATGGGCATCTCCATAGCTCATTGATTATCCTCGTTGATGTGAGACTTTCTCCCTTTTTTGTCTTCTCCATATAACCCCCATCATTATATTCTATTCCACCCATAGTGCTATATCCATGGCTCACGCTCATGTATTGCGTGAACATTGAAAAAAGTTTGAGATTACTAAAGTATAAAACAATTGCTTGGCTTGTCATCGGGGTTGTGCATGATGAGAGCATTCTTGTGTGACGAAAATGGAGCATGACCAAACTATATGATTTTGTAGGGATGAACTTTCTTTGGCCATGTTATTTTGAGAAGACGTGATTGCTTAGTTAGTATGCTTGAAGTATTATTGTTTTTATCTAAATACTCTTGCTACAATAAAGAGAAATACATGATGAATATGTTAGGTAGCATTCCACATCAAAAATTCTGTTTTTATCATTTACCTACTCGAGGACGAGCATGAATTAAGCTTGGGGATGCTGATACATCTCCAACATATCTATAATTTTTTATTGTTCCATGCTATTATATTATCTGTTTTGGATGTTTATGGGCTTTATCAAACACTTTTATATTATTTTTGGGACTAACCTATTAACCCAGAGCCCAGTGCCAGTTTCTGTTTTTTCCTTGTTTTAGAGTATTGCAGAAAAGGAAAATCAAACGGAGTCCAATTGACCTGAAACTTCACGGAACTTATTTTTGGACCAGAAGAAGCCCACGGAGTATCGGAGATGGACCAGGAGAGTCCCGGGCTGCCCACGAGGATGGGGGCGCGCCCACCCCCTAGGCGCGCCCCTACCTCGTGGACAGCTCGGAGGTCCACCGACGTACTTCTTCCTCCCATATATACCCATATACCCTAAAAACTTTGGGGAGCATAATAGATCGGGAGTTCCACCGCCAGAAGCCTCCGTAGCCACCGAAAACCAATCTAGACCTGTTCCGGCACCCTACTGGAGGGGGAATCCCTCTTCGGTGGCCATCTTCATCATCCCGGTGCTCTCCATGACAAGGAGGGAGTAGTTCTCCCTCAGGGATGAGGGTATGTACCAGTAGCTATGTGTTTGATCTCTCTCTCTCTCTCGTGTTCTTGAGGTGGTATGATGTCTACTACACAACCTTCTTGTTGTAGACATTATTGGGCCTCCAAGTGCAGAGGTTTGTAGGACAGTAGCAAATTTCCCTCAAGTGGATGACCTAAGGTTTATGAATCCATAGGAGGCGTAGGATGAAGATGGTCTCTCTCAAGCAACCCTACAACCAAATAACAAAGAGTCTCTTGTGGCCCCAACACACCCAATACAATGGTAAATTGTATAGGTGCACTAGTTCGGCGAAGAGAGGGTGATACAAGTGGTATATGGATAGTAGATAAAGGTTTTTGTAATCTGAAAATATAAAAACAGCAAGGTAACTAATGATAAAAGTGAGCGTAAATGGTATTTCAATGTGTGGAAACAAGGCCTAGGGTTCATACTTTTGTTGGGGAACGTAGTAATTTCAAAAAAATTCCTATGCACACGCAAGATCATGGTGACGCATAGCAACGAGAGGGGAGAGTGTGATCTACATACCCTTGTAGACCGACAGCGGAAGCGTTGGCACAACGCGGTTGATGTAGTTGTACGTCTTCACGGCCCGACCGATCAAGCACCGAAACTACGGCACCTCCGAGTTCTAGCACACGTTCAGCTCGATGACGATCCCCGGACTCCGATCCAGCAAAGTGTCAGGGAAGAGTTCCGTCAGCACGACGGCGTGGTGACGATCTTGATGTTCTACCGTCGCAGGGCTTCACCTAAGCACCGCTACAATATTATCGAGGATTATGGTGGAAGGGGGCACCGCACACGGCTAAGAATATGATCACGTGGATCAACTTGTGTGTCTAGGGGTGCCCCTGCCCCCGTATATAAAGGAGCAAGGGGAGGTGCGGCCGGCCAGGAGGAGGGCGCGCCAGGAGGAGTCCTACTCCCACCGGGAGTAGGATTCCCCCCTTTCCTAGTAGGAAAGGGATTCGGGAAGGGGGAAAGAGGAGAGAGAGAAGGAAGGGGGGCGCCGCCCCCCTCTCCTTGTCCTATTTGGACTAGGGGGGGAGGGGCACGCGGCCCAGCTCTGGCCACCTCTTCTCTCTTCCACTAAAGCCCACTAAGGCCCATATACCTCCCGGGGGGTTCCAGTAACCTCCTGGTACTCCGGTAAAATCCCGATTTCACCCGGAACACTTCCGATATCCAAATATAGGCTTCCAATATATCAATCTTTATGTCTCGACCATTTCGAGACTCCTCGTCATGTCCGTGATCACATCCGGGACTCCGAACAAACTTCGGTACATCAAAATGCATAAACTCATAATATAACTATCACTGAAACCTTAAGCGTGCGGACCCTACGGGTTCGAGAACAATGTAGACATGACCGAGACACGTCTTTGGTCAATAACCAATAGCGGAACCTGGATGCTCATATTAGCTCCTACATATTCTACGAAGATCTTTATCGGTCAGACCGCATAACAACATACGTTGTTCCTTTTGTCATCGGTATGTTACTTGCCCAAGATTCGATCGTTGGTATCTCAATACCTAGTTCAATCTTGTTACCGGCAAGTCTCTTTACTCGTTTCGTAATACATCATCTTGCAACTAACTCATTAGTTGTAATGCTTGCAAGGCTTATGTGATGTGCATTATCGAGAGGGCCCAGGGATCCCTCTCCGACAATCGGAGTGACAAATCCTAATCTCGAAATACGCCAACCCAACATTCACCTTTGGAGACACCTGTAGAGCTCCTTTATAATCACCCAGTTACGTTGTGACGTTTGGTAGCACACAAAGTGTTCCTCCGGTAAACGGGAGTTGCATAATCTCATAGTCATAGGAACATGTATAAGTCATGAAGAAAGCAATAGCAACATACTAAACGATCGGGTGCTAAGCTAATGGAATGGGTCATGTCAATCACATCATTCTCCTAATGATGTTATCCCATTAATCAAATGACAACACATGTCTATGGTTAGGAAACATAACCATCTTCGATTAACGAGCTAGTCAAGTAGAGGCATACTACTGACGTTTGGTTTGTCTATGTATTCACACAAGTATTATGTTTCCGGATAATACAATTCTAGCATGAATAATAAACATTTATCATGATATAAGGAAATAAAATAATAATGCTTTGTTTAGAACTGCACCAACTGACAGCTCCACCGTTTAATGTAAACACGTATCCGGTTTGCGATTTAGAATCGTCCGGATCAGTGTCAAAGCTTGCATCAACATAACCATTTACGATGAGCTCTTTGTCACCTCCATATATGAGAAACATATCCTTAGTCCTTTTCAGGTATTTCAGGATGTTCTTGACCGCTGTCCAGTGATCCACTCCTGGATTACTTTGGTACCTCCCTGCTAGACTTATAGCAAGACACACATCAGGTCTGGTACACAGCATTGCATATATGATAGAGCCTATGGCTGAAGCATAGGGAACATCTTTCATTTTTTCTCTATCTTCTGCATTGGTCGGGGATTGAGTCTTACTCAATTTAACACCTTGTAACACAGGTAAGAATCCTTTCTTTGCTTGATCCATTTTGAACTTTTCAAAAATTTGTCAAGGTATGTGCTTTGTGAAAGTCCAATTAAGCGTCTTGATCTATCTCTATAGATCTTAATGCCCAATATGTAAGCAGCTTCACCGAGGTCTTTCATTGAAAAACTCTTACTCAAGTATCCTTTTATGCTATCCAGAAATTCTATATCATTTCCGATTAGCAATATGTCATCTACATATAATATTAGAAATGCTACAGAGCTCCCACTCACTTTCTTGTAAATACAGGCTTCTCCAAAAGTCTGTACGAAACCAAATGCTTTGATCACACTATCAAAGCGTTTATTCCAACTCCGAGAGGCTTGCACCAGTCCATAAATGGATCGGTGGAGCTTGCACACTTTGTTAGCTCCCTTTCGATCGACAAAACCTTCCGGATGCATCATATACAACTCTTCTTGCAGAAATCCATTTAGGAATGCAGTTTTGACATCCATTTGCCAAATTTCATAATCATAAAATGCGGCAATTGCTAACATGATTCGGACAGACTTAAGCATCGCTACGGGTGAGAAGGTCTCATCATAGTCAATCCCTTGAACTTGCCGAAAACCTTTTGTGATAAGTCGAGCTTTGTAGACAGTAATATTACCGTCAGCGTCAGTCTTCTTCTTGAAGATCCATTTATTCTCAATTGCTTGCCGATCATTGGGCAAGTCAACCAAAGTCCATACTTTGTTCTCATACATGGATCCTATCTCAGATTTCATGGCTTCAAGCCATGTTGCGGAATCTGGGCTCACCATCACTTCTTCATAGTTTGTAGGTTCATCATGATCTAGTAGCATGACTTCCAGAACAGGATTACCGTACCACTCTGGCGCGGATCTTACTCTGGTTGATCTACGAGGTTTAGTAGTATCTTGTTCTGAAGTTTCATGATCATTATCATTAGCTTCCTCACTAATTGGTGTAGGTGTCACAGAAACAGGTTTCTGTGATGTACTACTTTCCAATAAGGGAGCAGGTACTGTTACCTCGTCAAGTTCTACTTTCCTCCCACTCACTTCTTCGAGAGAAACTCCTTCTCCAGAAAGTTTCCTAATTTAGCAACAAAAGTCTTGCCTTCGGATCTGTGATAGAAGGTGTATCCAATAGTTTCCTTTGGATATCCTATGAAGACACATTTCTCCGATTTGGGTTCGAACTTATCAGGTTGAAGCTTTTTCACATAAGCATTGCAGCCCCAAACTTTCAGAAACGACAACTTTGGTTTCTTGCCAAACCACAGTTCATAAGGCGTCGTCTCAACGGATTTTGATGGTGCCCTATTTAACGTGAATGCGGCCGTCTCTAGAGCATATCCCCAAAACGATAGTGGTAAATCAGTAAGAGACATCATTGATCGCACCATATCTAGTAAAGTACGATTACGACGTTCAGACACACCATTACGCTGTGGTGTTCCGAGTGGCATGAGTTGCGAAACTATTCCACATTGTTTCAAATGTACACCAAACTCGTAACTCAAATACTCTCCTCCATGATCAGATCGTAGGAATTTTATTTTCTTGTTACGATGATTTTCAACTTCACTCTGAAATTCTTTGAACTTTTCAAACATTTCAGACTTATGTTTCATTAAGTAGATATACCCATATCTGCTTAAGTCATCTGTGAAGGTGAGAAAATAACGATATCCGCCACGAGCCTCAACATTCATCGGACCACATACATCTGTATGTATGATTTCCAATAAATCTGGTGCTCTCTCCATAGTACCGGAGAACGGTGTTTTTGTCATCTTACCCATAAGGCACGGTTCGCAAGTACCAAGTGATTCATAATCAAGTGGTTCCAAAAGCCCATCAGTATGGAGTTTCTTCATGCGCTTTATACCGATATGACCCAAACGGCAGTGCCACAAATAAGTTGCACTATCATTATCAACTCTGCATCTTTTGGCTTTAACACTATGAATATGTGTGTCACTACTATCGAGATTTAATAAGAATAGACCACTCTTTAAGGGTGCATGACCATAACAGATATTACTCATGTAAATAGAACAACCATTATTCTCTGATTTAAATGAATAACCGTCTCGCATCAAAAAAGATCCAGATATAATGTTCATGCTTAATGCTGGCACCAAATAACAATTATTTAGGTCTAATACTAATCCCGAAGGTAGATGTAGAGGTAGCGTGCCAACTGCGATCACATCGACTTTGGAACCATTTCCCACGCGCATCGTCACCTCGTCCTTAGCCAATCTTCGCTTGATCCGTAGTCCCTGTTTCGAGTTGCAAATATTAGCAACAGAACCAGTATCAAATACCCAGGTGCTACTGCGAGCATTAGTAAGGTACACATCAATAACATGTATATCACATATACCTTTGTTCACCTTGCCATCCTTCTTATCCGCCAAATACTTGGGGCAGTTCCGCTTCCAGTGACCAGTTTGCTTGTAGTAGAAGCACTCAGTTTCAGGCTTAGGTCCAGGTTTGGGTTTCTTCTCTTGAGTATCAACTTGCTTGCCGTTCTTTTTGAAGTTCCCCTTCTTCTTCCCTTTGCCCTTTTTCTTGAAACTAGTGTTCTTGTTGACCATCAACACTTGATGCTCCTTCTTGATTTCTGCCTCCGCAGCTTTCAGCATTGCAAAGAGCTCGGGAATAGTCTTATTCATCCCTTGCATATTATAGTTCATCACGAAGCTCTTGTAGCTTGGTGGCAATGATTGGAGAATTCTGTCAATGACGCAATCATCTGGAAGATTAACTCCCAATTGAATCAAGTGATTATTATACCTAGACATTTTGAGTATATGCTCACTAACAGAACTGTTCTCCTCCATCTTGCAGCTATAGAACTTATTGGAGACTTCATATCTCTCAATCCGGGCATTTGCTTGAAATATTAACTTCAACTCCTAGAACATCTCATATGCTCCATGACATTCAAAACGTCGTTGAAGTCCCGATTCTAAGCCGTAAAGCATGGCACACTGAACTATTGAGTAGTCATTAGCTTTGCTCTGCCAGACATTCATAACATCTGGTGTTGCTCCAGCAGCAGGCCTGGCACCTAGCGGTGCTTCCAGGACGTAATTCTTCTGTGCAGCAATGAGGATAATCCTCAAGTTACGGACCCAGTCCGTGTAATTGCTACCATCATCTTTCAACTTTGCTTTCTCAAGGAACGCATTAAAATTCAACGGAACAACAGCACGGGCCATCTATCTACAATCAAACATACATAAGCAAGATACTATCAGGTACTAAGTTCATGATAAATTTAGGTTCAATTAATCATATAACTAAAAGAACTCCCACTTAGATAGACATCCCTCTAATCCTCTAAGTGATTACGTGATCCAAATCAACTAAACCATGTCTGATCATCACGTGAGATGGAGTAGTTTCATTGGTGAACATCACTATGTTGATCATATCTACTATATGATTCACGCTCGACCTTTCGGTCTCCGTGTTCCGAGGCCATATCTGTATATGCTTGGCTCGTCAAGTATAACCTGAGTATTCCGCGTGTACAACTGTTTTGCACCCGTTGTATTTGAACATAGAGCCTATCACACCCGATCATCACGTGGTGTCTCAGCACGAAGAACTTTCGCAACGGTGCATACTCAGGGAGAACACTTCTTGATAATTAGTGAGAGATCATCTTATAATGCTACCGTCAATCAAAGCAAGATAAGATGCATAAAAGATAAACATCACATGCAATCAATATAAGTGATATGATATGGCCATCATCATCTTGTGCTTGTGATCACCATCTTCGAAGCACCATTGTGATCACCATTGTCACCAGCGCGACACCTTTATCTCCATCGTAGCATCGTTGTCGTCTCGCCAATCTTATGCTTCCACGACTATCGCTACCGCTTAGTGATAAAGTAAAGCATTACAGCGCGATTGCATTGCATACAATAAAGCGACAACCATATGGCGCCTGCCAGTTGCCGACAACTCGGTTACAAAACATGATCATCTCATACAATAAAATTTAGCATCATGTCTTGACCATATCACATCGCAACATGCCCTGCAAAAACAAGTTAGACGTCCTCTACTTTGTTGTTGCAAGTTTTACGTGGCTGCTACGGGCTTAAGCAAGAACCAATCTTACCTATGCATCAAAACCACAACGATAGTTTGTCAAGTTGGTGTTGTTTTAACCTTCGCAACGACCGGGCGTAGCCACACTCGGTTCAACTAAAGTTGGAGAAACTGTCACCCGCTAGCCACCTTTGTGCAAAGCACGTCGAGAGAACCGGTCTCGCGTAAGCGTACGCGTAATGTCGGTCCGAGCCGCTTCGTCCAACAATACTGCCGAACCAAAGTATGACATGCTGGTAAGCAGTATGACTTATATCGCCCACAGCTCACTTGTGTTCTACTCGTGCATATAACATCAACACATAAAACCTAGGCTCGGATGCCACTGTTGGGGAACGTAGTAATTTCAAAAAAATTCCTACGCACACGCAAGATCATGGTGATGCATAGCAACGAGAGGGGAGAGTGTGATCTACATACCCTTGTAGACCGACAGCGGAAGCGTTGGCACAACGCTGTTGATGTAGTTGTACGTCTTCACGGCCCGACCGATCAAGCACCGAAACTACGGCACCTCCGAGTTCTAGCACACGTTCAGCTCGATGACGATCCCCGGACTCCGATCCAGCAAAGTGTTGGGGAAGAGTTCCGTCAGCACGACGGTGTGGTGACGATCTTGATGTTCTACCGTCACAGGGCTTCACCTAAGCACCACTACAATATTATCGAGGATTATGGTGGAAGGGGGCACCGCACACGGCTAAGAATATGATCACGTGGATCAACTTGTGTGTCTAGGGGTGCCCCCTGCCCCCGTATATAAAGGAGCAAGGGGAGGTGTGGCCGGCCAGGAGGAGGGCGCGCCAGGAGGAGTCCTACTCCCACCGGGAGCAGGATTCCCCCCTTTCCTAGTTGGAATAGGATTCGGGAAGGGGGAAAGAGGAGAGAGAGAAGGAAGGGGGGCGCCGCCCCCCTCTCCTTGTCCTATTCGGACTAGGGGGGAGGGGCGCGCGGCCCAGCCCTGGCCACCTCTCCTCTCTTCCACTAAAGCTCACTAAGGCCCATATACCTCCCGGGGGGTTCCGGTAACCTCCCGGTACTCCGGTAAAATCCCGATTTCACCCGGAACACTTTCGATATCCAAATATAGGCTTCCAATATATCAATCTTTATGTCTCGACCATTTCGAGACTCCTCGTCATGTCCGTGATCACATCCGGGACTCCGAACAAACTTTGGTACATCAAAATGCATAAACTCATAATATAACTGTCATCGAAACCTTAAGCGTGCGGACCCTACGGGTTCGAGAACAATGTAGACATGACCGAGACACGTCTTCGGTCAATAACCAATAGCGGAACCTGGATGCTCATATTGGCTCCTACATATTCTATGAAGATCTTTATCGGTCAGACCGCATAACAACGTACGTTGTTCCCTTTGTCATCGGTATGTTACTTGCCCGAGATTCGATCGTTGGTATCTCAATACCTAGTTCAATCTTGTTACCGGCAAGTCTCTTTACTCGTTTCGTAATACATCATCTTGCAACTAACTCATTAGTTGTAATGCTTGCAAGGCTTATGTGATGTGCATTACCGAGAGGGCCCAGAGATCCCTCTCCGACAATCGGAGTGACAAATCCTAATCTCGAAATACGCCAACCCAACATTCACCTTTGGAGACACCTGTAGAGCTCCTTTATAATCACCCAGTTACGTTGTGACGTTTGGTAGCACACAAAGTGTTCCTCCGGTAAACGGGAGTTGCATAATCTCATAGTCATAGGAACATGTATAAGTCATGAAGAAAGCAATAGCAACATACTAAACGATCGGTGCTAAGCTAATGGAATGGGTCATGTCAATCACATCATTCTCCTAATGATGTTATCCCATTAATCAAATGACAACACATGTCTATGGTTAGGAAACATAACCATCTTCGATTAACGAGCTAGTCAAGTAGAGGCATACTAGTGACGTTTGGTTTGTCTATGTATTCACACAAGTATTATGTTTCCGGATAATACAATTCTAGCATGAATAATAAACATTTATCATGATATAAGGAAATAAAATAAGAACATTATTATTGCCTCTAGGGCATATTTCCTTCAACTTTCACTAGTGCAAGTCCTCTCAACAATAATAACATAGTTGGATCATATAACTATCCCTCAACATGCAACAAAGAGTCACTCCAAAGTCACTAATAGCGGAGAACGAACGAAGAGATTATGGTAGGGTACGAAACCACCTCAAAATTATTCTTTCCAATCAATCCGTTGGGCTATTCCTATAAGTGTCACAAACAGCCCTAGAGTTCGTACTAGAATAACACCTTAAGACACAAATCAACCAAAACCCTAATGTCACCTAGATACTCCAATGTCACCTCAAGTATCCGCGGGCATGATTATACGATATGCATCACACAATCTTAGATTCATCTATTCAACCAACACATAGAACCTCAAAGAGTGCCCCAAAGTTCCTACCGGAGAATCACAACGAAAACGTGTGCCAACCCCTATGCATAGGTTCATTTGCGGACCCCGCAAGTTGATCACCAAAACATACATCAAGTGAATCACGTGGTATCCCATTGTCACCACAGATACACACAGCAAGACATACACCAAGTCTTCTCAAATCTATAAAGACTCAATCTAATAAGATAACTTCAAAGGGGAAACGCAATCCATTACAAGAGAGTAGAGGGGGGAGAAAACATCATAGGATCCAAATATAATAGAAAAGCTCGTGATACATCAAGATCGTATCACCTCAAGAACACGAGAGAGAGAGAGATCAAACACATAGCTACTGGTACATACCCTCAACCCCGAGGGAGAACTACTCCCTCCTCGTCATGGAGAGCACCGGGATGATGAAGATGGCCACCGGAGAGGGATTCCCCCCTCCGGCAGGGTGCCGGAACGGGTCTAGATTGGCTTTCGGTGGCTACGGAGGCTTCTGGCGGCGTAACTCCCAATCTATTGTGCTCCCAGATGTTTTTAGGGTATATGGAGATATATAGGCTTAAGAAGTACGTCAGGGGTGCCACAAGGGGCCCACGAGGGTGGAGGGCGCACCCTAGTGGGGTGGGCGCGCCCCCCCTACCTCGTGGCCTCCTCGAAGCTTCCCTTACATGCACTTCAAGTCTTCTGGGCTTCTTTCCTTCCAAAAATGAGTTTCGTGAAGTTTCAGGTCAATTGGATCTCCGTTTGATTTTCCTTTTCTTCGAAACCCTAAAACAAGGTAAAAACAGAAACTGGCACTGGGCTTTCGGTTAATAGGTTAGTCCCAAAAATGATATAAAAGTGTATAATAAAGCCCATAAACATTCAAAATAGTAGATAATATAGCATGGAGCAATCAAAAATTATAGATATGTTGGAGACGTATCATGGTACGATCTTGATGTATCGCGAGCTTTGCTATTATAGTTGGATCTTATGATGTTTCTCCCCCTCTACTCTCTTGTAATGGATTGAGTTTTCCCTTTGAAGTTATCTTATCCGATTGAGTCTTTAAGGATTTGAGAGCACTTGATGTATGTCTTGCATGGGATAACCATGGTGACATTGAGTTATTCTATTGATCCACTTGATGTATGTTTTGGTGATCAACTTGCGGGTTCCTCCCATGAACCATGAACCTATGCATAGGGGTTGGCACACGTTTTCGTCTTGACTCTACGGTAGAATCTTTGGGGAACTCTTTGAAGTTCTTTGTGTTGGTTTGAATAGATGAATCTGAGATTGTGTGATGCATATCGTATAATCATACCCACGGATACTTGAGGTGACATTGGAGTATCTAGGTGACATTAGGGTTTTGGTTGATTTGTGTCTTAAGGTGTTATTCTAGTACGAACTCTAGGATAGATTGTACGGAAAGAATAGCCTCGTGTTATTTTACTACAGACTCTTGAATAGATCGATCAGAAAGGATAACTTTGAGGTGGTTTCGTACCCTACCATAATCTCTTCGTTTATTCTCCGCTATTAGTGACTTTGGAGTGACTCTTTATTGCATGTGGAGGGATAGTTATATGATCCGATTATGTTATTATTGTTGAGGGAACTTGCACTAGTGAAAGTATGAACCCTAGGCCTTATTTCAACGCATTGCAATACCATTTACGCTCACTTTTATCATTAGTTACCTTGCTGTTTTTATATTTTCAGATTACAAAAACCTTTATCTACCATCCATATACCACTTGTATCACCATCTCTTCGCCGAACTAGTGCGCCTATACAATTTACCATTGTATTGGGTGTGTTGGGGACACAAGAGACTCTTTGTTATTTGGTTGCAGGGTTGCTTGAGAGAGACCATCTTCATCCTACGCCTCCTACAGATTGATAAACCTTAGGTCATCCACTTGAGGGAAATTTGCTACTGTCCTACAAACCTCTGCACTTGGAGGCCCAACAACGTCTACAAGAAGAAGGTTGTGTAGTAGACATCAGCCGCCTCCCCTCATCTTCGTCTGGATCTACCGCTGGCCGACCCTTTCCTGCCCGGCCGCCGCTTGGCCTCGCCCTGATCTGTCATCGGTAGTCCGCCTCCCCCTCGTCCGTGCCAGGATCCGCCGTCGGCCAGCCCTCTCCTGCCCGGCTGCGGCCGCCCCCTCTACTCGTTTCCTCTTCTGGACGAGTGGGCCACCGCTCCTGCACTTTCTTGTTGCCGCGCTCGCCTCGCCCCCGCTCTCATCCAGCTCGCTTCGCCCGATTCGCTGCTTGCCTCACTCGCTCAAGGTTTGGGCTCGGGTGCGCCTTGGCCCGACCTAGATTGGGTCTCCTCTGCAGTTTGACTTCCAAAAAAACAGAGAGCTCATCATGTCCGCTTCGGGCTATGTTGTTGTTCCTTGATGCTCGGTGATCTTTGATGGCACCAACTATGCTAAGTTGCGGGCTTCATGCGTATCCATATGCGCGGTCTTCTTCTGTGGGGTGTTCTCTCTGGCGAGGTTCCCTGTCCGCCTTGCCTTGTTTCTCTCGTGGCTCCTACCCCGCCAGTACCACCGGTTCTCGCTGCTGATGCTTCTCAGGCTGATCGAGATGTAGCCAAGGCTCTCGATGATGTCGCGGTGGATGCTTATGATCAGCAGATGTCATCTTATTCAAATGATCTTTCTGCCTACCGAGATGCTCTGTCTGCTTACACTCAGTGGTGCAATGATGATGATCATGCTTCTGCTGTTCTTACTGCTAGTGTCCGCCCTTAGTTTGATTCGGAATTCATGGGCCTCAACACCGTTGCAGCAATGTGGTCTTATCTCTGTCAGCGATATCAGCCCTCTAGTGATGCTCTCTACTTATCTGTGGTGCGTCAGGAGCACGCTCTTCAGCAGGGTGACTCTTCTGTTGACGAGTTCTGCACACAGACGTCTGCCATCTCACGCCAGCTTGACTCTCTTCGGTCAGTTGTTTGTGGAGCTTGCCACTGTTGCCAGACTATGCGGTCCGACTTGGAGTTTCAGCACGTCCATGAGTTCTTATCTCGCCTTTGCTCTGAGTTTGAGCCTTGACGTGCTCACTTGCTTGCTCATGGCCGTGTTCCTATCTCGGAGGTCCTTGCTGAGCTTCATGCTGAGGAGACCCGCCTTCGTTCTGTTGGGTTGCTTGCGGTTCCTTCAGTGTTGGCTACCCGAGCTCCTGTGTCGTCTGCTCATCTCACTGCTCCACCGCTCCTGCCCACTCCTTCAAGGGGGGCTGACTCGCCCTCCTTATGTTGAGAAGGGTCGGTCGCGCCGTGACACCTTTTGTGACTACTACTCCAGGTCAGGTCACCCAGAGTCTGATTGTCGCCAAAAGCAGCGAAACCAGAGCCACTCCTCTTCCATTGGGACTCCTGTGTTGTCATCGACTCCGTCACTCACTGACCAGGACATTGTGCGGCTCAAGCGCCTTCTGGCTTCCTCCAGTTCTTCATCGATGGATTCTGCTGCTGCTGTGACTGCCTTCACCTCTTCATCACCACCGGCATCTACACCGTCAGGTACATCTTCGTGGGTTCTGGACTCTGGAGCTTCCTTTCATATGTCCTCTGATAACCCACAAGTATAGGGGATCACAACAGTTTTCGAGGGTAAAGTATTCAACCCAAATTTATTGATTCGACACAAGGGGAGCCAAAGAATATTCTCAAGTATTAGCAGCTGAGTTGTCAATTCAACCACACCTGGAAACTTAATATCTGCAGCAAAGTAATATGATAGTAGTGGTAACGGTAGCAAAAGGTAACAGTAGCAAAAGTAATGTTTTTGGTATTTTGTAGTGATGATAGCAATAGCAACGGAAAAGTAAATAAGCGAAGAACAATATATGGAAAGCTCATAGGCAAATGGATCGGTGATGGAGAATTATGCCGGATGCGGTTCATCATGTAACAATCATAACCTAGGGTGACACAGAACTAGCTCCAGTTCATCAATGTAATGTAGGCATGTATTCCAAATATAGTCATACGTGCTTATGGAAAAGAACTTGCATGACATCTTTTGTCCTACCCTCCCGTGGCAGTGGGGTCCTAACGGAAACTAAGGGATATTAAGGCCTCCTTTTAATAGAGTACCGGAACAAAGCATTAGCACATAGTGAATACATAAACTCCTCAAACTATGGTCATCACCGGTAAGTATCCCGATTATTGTCACTTCGGGGTTAACGGATCATAACACATAATAGGTGACTATAGACTTGCAAGATAGGATCAAGAACTCTCATATATTGATGAAAAGATAATAGGTTCAGATCTGAAATCATGGCACTCGGGCCCTAGTGACAAGCACTAAGCATAGCAAAGTCATAGCAACATCAATCTCAGAACATAGTGGATACTAGGGATCAAACCCTAACAAAACTAACTCGATTACACGATAGATCCCATCCAACCCATCACCGTCCAGCAAGCCTACGATGGAATTACTCACGCATGGCGGTGAGCATCATGAAATTGGTGATGGAGGATGGTTGATGATGACGATGGCGAGGATTCCCCTCTCCGGAGCCCCGAACGGACTCCAGATCAGCCCTCCCGAGAGGTTTTAGGGCTTGGCGGCGGCTCCGTATCGTAAAATGCGATGAATTCATATCTTTGATTTTTTTTCTCCCCGAAACCAAGTATATAGAGTTGGATTTGAGGTCGGAGGAGCTCCAGGGGGCCTGTCGGTGTCAAAACTGGCGGATCTCGGGTAGGGGGTCCCGAACTGTGCGTCTAAGGCGGATGGTAACAGGAGGCAGGGAACACGATGTTTTACCCAGGTTCGGGCCCTCTTGATGGAGGTAAAACCCTACGTCCTGCTTGATTTATTCTTGATGATATGTGTATTACAAGAGTTGATCTACCATGAGATCGGAGAGGCTAAACCCTAGAAGCTAGCCTATGGTATGATTGTATGTTATTGTGTCCTACGGACTAAAACCCTCCGGTTTATATAGACACCGGAGAGGGTTAGGGTTACACAAGGTCGGTTACAAAGGAGGAGATATCCATATCCGTACTACCTAGCTTGCCTTCCGCGCCAAGTAGAGTCCCATCCGGACACGAGACGAAGTCTTCAATCTTGTATCTTCATAGTCCAACAGTCCGGCCAAAGGATATAGTCCGGCTGTCCGGAGACCCCTAATCCCGGACTCCCTCAGTAGCCCCTGAACCAGGCTTCAATGATGATGAGTCTGGCGTGCAGTGTTGTCTTCGGCATTGCAAGGCGGGTTCCTCCTCCGAACACATCACAGAAGAGTTTGAATACCAGGATAGTGTCCGACCCTGCAAAATAAATTCCACATACCACTATAGAGAGAATAATATTTCCAAAAATCTTAATCTGCTCACACGCTTTGGCAACATGACATCAGGCCATGGCTCGGTGATTATTCTAACTGTTTTTCTTCAACCAGCTCCACACATAACGCGAGGCGATTTCTTGACACGTCTTGTCAAAGCAGAGATCGTGTTCCCCTAATTACGGGATTCTCATCAATACGGTCGTGGATAACCCAACCGCGCCATTGATTACGGCGCATGGGGGATAAGCGAGTTTTACTAGGCTAGTGGGGGCGTATAGTTTCGGCCGCCCTTATAAAGGGACAAGGTTTAACCTTTTTCTACCCACGCCTTCTTCCTCCTTGCTCATCCACTCTTGCGCACTCGAGCTCCAATGCCCAAGTCCACATCTTTCTCCTCAACCTTCTCCAAACATGTCCGAAGCGGGAGGCAAGTGGATGGCTTCCTCCGTTACGGAGGGACACATCAAAAATCTGCGTGGAGCCAGATACCTAGCCACGAATATCGCGCATCGGCTGCCCGCTGCGGGGCAGATCGATCGTCCCTACCCCGGAACCTCATGAGAGGGTAGTTTTCCTCCACCACTTCCTCCGCGGACTGGGGTTTCCCCTCCATCCATTCGTCCATGGTCTCATGTTCTACTACGGGCTGGACTTCCATGATCTGGCCCTGAACTTCGTCCTCAACATTTCGGCGTTCATCGTCGTGTGTGAGGCTTTCCTCCGCATCCGGCCCCACTTCGGCCTGTGGTTAAAGACCTTCAATATCAAGCCTAAGGTGGTGGGCGGACAACAAGCAGAATGCGGTGGAGCCATGGTCGGCAAGATGCCCAACATTATATGGCTTGAAGGCTCCTTCGTGGAGACCATAAAGGGGTGGCAATCAGCGTTGTTCTACATCACCGAGTCGCGCGACACCAAATGGGTGGCTGCCCCCAAGTTTCGATCCGGATTCCCCACACGGCTCACTTCCTGGAAAGAGAAGGGCTTGTCGTGGGGTTCATCGGTGGAGCTGGACGGACTCCAGAAATGTATCCTGAACATGGCAAGCAAGAAGCTCAAGCTTGTCAACATAGTCCAGGTCATGCTCGTCCGCCAGATCATCCCGTTCCAACAACAGGACTTCAACTTGTGGGAATTCGACCCGGCCCAGCACCAGACTCTGAGCGAGCTCTTCGACACGACGCACAAGGACATCTGGAAGGTGCTGTTCAAGGGCGCAGAGGTCCCTCCTTCTCTCACCGAGGACCGCGGGCTAAGCGCAAAGCGCTGAGCGCATTCGGTGAGTTCTATACATCTGGTAGGATATTTTATTTCCCCTAGCTTAATCATGCGCGGGGTCTGGTCTCCATGCCTTTGATAGGACTGGGTGGAGACATCGGGGCAAATTAATTGTTCGGCCCCTCTGCTCGAAGACACTGCGGATGCTCTCCTTACGGAGATGCTGACACCAACCCCTTATAAGGTGCCGGAGAAGACCAAGAAGGCCAAGGGAACCCGAAAGAGTTCCCGACGCCAGGCGTCATCGGACTTATCGTCCGATAACTCCGTGATGCACTCCTCCACCGAAGACGAGGAGGAAGATGAAGATGTTCCCCCTCCAATCAGGGGAGACAAGAAAATGAAGGCCGCCCCTACTGGGTGGGCGAAGGGTTCAAGAAGATGAAGATGAGTGGCTGCTCAGTGCCAAGCCCCTAGCGAAGTCGTAAGTATTCGGATACCAGAGTAACTCATAGCATTCCTTTGTCGCACTGCTTCTCCTAACACCGAATTATGATTGTGCAGACCGCCACGGCCCGTATCGACGTATCGTCGGACGGCTCCCTGGGCTCATCGGATATGGATAGCAATCCACTTCTGACCGCCACCTCCCCTTGCCCTACGGACAACGCCGAGGTATTTTCTCAAGAGGCACCGGGTCGAGGGGAGACAGTCCCTGAGGTGCCTCAAGGCGACCTTCCAGCCTCCGGGAGCAGAGGGAGCAAGGCTCCCGAGGGCTCCGAGTTCGGCCCTCAGCCGTACACCGCACCGGAACCTCCAATGGTTCCGGACCCACGCAGGCGGCCTCCTTCCAAAAGGGGCAAGACACCTGTGCCGGTGACCTCTGTCCAACCAGAGGCACCAGACAATCTGCTGGGAGCGCTTCGCAGCACTTCCATCGACGAAGAGCACCGCACTATTATGAGTGAGGTGGTCCAGAAGGTTTAGTCCACCAAGAGCGGATTGATTGAAGCCTGTGCCAGCCTTCTAACAGGCTTTGAGGTAAGTGTTTGAAATATAGGAAAAATATTACCGCATAGACAGTAGCCCCTGATGCTCTATTCGGTGTTCAAAAAGAAAAGCCGAATAGAGGATCAAACAATATCACAGGAGTCTAACACAAGTATGTCTATATGTGTATGCAGGCTTCGCTGCTGGCCGCTGCCGCACAGACTGCGGAGGTTGCGGCATTGAAGCAGGACCTCGAGGGGTCCAAGAAAGAGCTCGGCCTTGCCAAGAGGCAGCTCGAGGAGAACAAGGGTAGGTAATACCTTGTCTATAGATATGTATATATAAAAGAAGACGCGATTGCAAAATGACAGGATCATTGTGAATTTGCCAGGGGCCACGACCGAGGTGGCGACCCTGAAGCAAGCGCTCTCCAAGGCCGAAAACAAAGCGGCCAAGGAGCGCACCGAGCGGGAAAGGCATGAGGCACGAGTGGGCGAGGTGCAGCAAGAGCTCCAAGCTATCGTGACAAAGCACAAGGCGTTGGAGCTTGACTTGAAGACGCGAGAGTCTGAGCTTGCCGCGACTCTCGAGAGCACAAAGAGTGCCAAGGTCGAAGCCCAAAAGGCCCTCCCGGAGATTGATGCAGTGAAGAAGATAGAGGCAGGTAAGGCATTCTATATGCAAAGCAAGCATGTGAAAGTAAATTACTTGTTACTTACCCGAATCCGGAGCTCTCCAGGAGCATTCGCAGATTTGCCCCGCAGCGTGTCGGATGCCACAACGTTTTACCAGGCCGAGGAGGGAAGTTCATCGGAGAAGTTGTGTTGGGCCCAATATACTGGGACCGAACACCCGGTGCCTATGAGCGACGAGCTAAAGCAGCTGGTCGAGCTACACAAGGCAGCTGAACAGGCCATGAAGGGCTTTATAGTCCAGCTGTGGCCTGGCGACGCCCTTCCGAACAGCTACTTCGGCCTGGTGAGGCGGCTTGTGCATGCCTGTCCATGGCTAGAAGTCGTCAGGCGGTCCGTCTGCATCGAAGGTGCACGCCGGGCTTTCGCCCGTGTGAAGGTGCAATGGGCCAAGCTAGACGCCGTGAAGCTGATCAAGGAAGGGCCGCCGCAGGGCAAGGAGCATCACCACCCCGAGATGTACTATGAGGGTGTCCTGAAGAGTGCCCGTCTCGTAGCGGACGAGTGTGCAAAAGATGTAATATTTGAATGAACTTGCTCGTGTAATCCTGTATTATGAAAACTTGTTCATATGCGCTATGCAACGCTTGTTTGAATTTAAAATATTACCTTCTGTTCGGCTGTTTATCAAATCTGAGAGATGGCTAGTCGTCGGCTTCTGCCCCCATGCCACGAGTGCTGGGGTGTTCGGGATAAACCTGAGCACTCTTGTTCCCAATTTTTGGTCCTTCAAGGGAGGTGCTCAGCACAACGAACAAGGCAATGGGACTATAATGCGTTATCACGCTCACTTAGCCATAGAATTCTATAATTTTAAATTTCGGCGAAGCCCCTAGTATTCGGAAGGCCGAATCTGGGGCGCGATACACGCCTTAAGCCGGACAGGGCCGACTCCTCGCTCTAAGCGGCATAAGTCTTTAAGGACTCGAAAACCTCTCGAATAGCGACCAGTATCTCGCCTTATCATGACAGTCAGTTTTAGCTTTCTCTATTGAGGTGCTTAGCCCATCTGAACCAGGGCACAATCGTAGTAGTTCTCCTAGTGCTACCTTAGCCGATATAGTGGAACGTAAGGTACCAAAACATGGGAGCCGGGCAAACCCAACTATTGACCAAAGACATGATTCGGAGCTGATGCATATAATGCTATAAGTTTGGGGTGCCGCACTTGTGAAAGTGTTCGGACTTCTCTCACCATATTGTGGGGTACTTAAGCCCCTGGTGTATTGGTCGTACCAGAGTGTACGGGTGTTGGATGTCATGAATGAACATATATATATAAAAAGAAGAATGCAATAATAGTGTTAATGCTATGCATTGTTTATTCAAAAAAGTGCGTTAAAGAAAAATGATACATGCGGTGCAATAAGCAAAAAGTAGGACTATGTCCCCTCCAAGGGAAAGCTGAGGAATAATATTAAAGCAAGTATTTCACTCGTCATCGTAATCCACCTGAGAGTTCCGTGGTGTGATATAGCTTTCTGCCTCCTTGGTTGCTGCATCATGTGTTCGGCAATCATGCTGCCGGACAGGGTTTCCAGAGATTAATGTCCTGAAAGAGAGAAAAATAACAAAGCGGGAAGCCCCTAGTGCGGTTTAAGCCGCGTCTTGGGGCGTGCCCTAGTCGTGCCCCCTCCCTACCTGTGCCCATGGTATTTTTAGTGCGTAATTATGTACGCGTGGCACGAGTTTCGCCGTTTGGCTTGGGCGGGGTGGGGTCCGCATTGCTATGCAAGCTCGGAACGTGCCGGGTGGTCCTGTTGCCGATTACTCCGGGCGTGCTTGAAGGTGTTCGGGTCCTTAAACGCTGAACTAGTGGATTGCCTTGAGAGGCTGCTTTGCGCTTCCACTGCGAGGGCCGCAGTGTGCTCCTCCGTTCGGAGAGAGCGCTCTGTGTTTCCATTAACTATAATGACCCCCTGAGGTCCTGGCATCTTAAGCTTGAGGTATGCATAATGCGGTACCGCATTGAGTCTCACAAATGCGGTTCGCCCAAGCAATGCATGATAACCACTGCGGAACGGGACTATATCGAAGATTAACTCTTCGCTTTGGAAGTTATCCGGGGATCCGAAGACCACTTCCAGTGTGACTGAGCCTGTGCAATGGGCCTCTACACCTGGTATGACGCCTTTGAAGGTCGTTTTTGTGGGTTTGATCCTTGAGGGGTCTATACCCATTTTGCACACCATGTCCTGGTAAAGCAGGTCCAGGCTGCTGCCGCCATCCATAAGGACTCGAGTGAGGTGAAATCCATTAATAATTGGGTCTAAGACCAGTGCGGCGAATCCGCCATGACAGATACTAATGGGGTGGTCCTTGCGATCGAAGGTGATCAGATAGGAGGTCCACGGGTTGAACTTTGGGGTGACAGGCTCCAACGCATATACGTCCCTGAGCGCACGCTTCCGCTCCTTCTTGGGGATGTGGGTTGCGTATATCATGTTCACCGTCCGCACTTTTGGGGGGAACCTCTTCTGTCCTCCGCTATTCGGCTGTCGGGGCTCCTCCTCGTCATCGCTATGTGGCCCCTTATCTTTGTTTTCGGTAATTAACTTGCTGGCCTTCTTGAACACCCAACAATCCCTATTGGTGTGGTTGGCTGGCTTGTCGGGGGTGCCATGTATTTGACACGAGCGATCGAGTATACGGTCCAAACTGGACGGGCCTGGAGTGCTTCTTTTGAATGGCTTTTTCCGCTGACCAGGTTTAGAGCCTTTGAATCCGGCATTAACTGTCGTATCCTCAGTATTATCGTTGTTAATGCGGCGCTTATGTTTGTTGCGACGTGACCTACTATTGCTGTCCTTGGTATCCGAAGTACCATCGTTCTTTGATATGTTATTACTGCGAGCCAGCCAGCTGTCTTCTCCCGCACTAAAGCGGGTCATGAGTGTCGTGAGGGCTGCCATAGATTTCGGCTTTTCCTGACCAAGGTATCGGGCTAGCCACTCGTCGCGGATGTTGTGCTTGAAAGCTGCTAGAGCCTCTGCATCCGGACAGTTGACGATTTGATTTTTCGTTGTTAGGAACCGTGTCTAGAATTGCCTGGCCGATTCCTCTAGCTACTGAATTATGTGGCTCAAGTCATCGGCATCTGGTGGTCGCACATAAGTTCCCTGAAAGTTGTCGAGGAATGCGGCTTCCAGATCTTCCCAACAGCCAATGGACTCTGCTGGCAAGCTGTTGAGCCAATGCCGAGCTGGTCCTTTAAGTTTGAGTAGGAGGTATTTAATGGCGTGTAGATCATCACCGCGTGCCATGTGGATATGCAGGAGAAAATCCTCGATCCATACCGCAGGATCTGTTGTGTCGTCGTATGATTCTAAATTTACAGGTTTGAAACCCTCTGCGATTTGATGATCCATTACTTCGTCTATGAAGCATAAGGGGTGTGCGGCGCCTCTGTACTGGGCTATATCGCGACGCAGCTCCAATGAGTCTTGCCCGCTGTGTGCGGCCCAGCCGGATTTACTTTTACTGTATCAGGCATGACGTTTATCGTCTCGCATAGTGGCGTGCCCTCGTGATCCGTAGATCGATCTTGCATGTTTTGCTTTGTCCTCCAATACGTCTCGTAGGTCTGGCGTATTTCCCCATGCATTTTTATTTGAATGGTGTTGGGGTGCAGGCTGAGCTTTTGGCTGGAATGCCTCTCTGTCGCGGCCACGGGGTGGCCGATCAGCCGCATCATATGCTTCTTCCTCCAGTCGGGGTAGCAACCTGCATTTTGGGTAACTCTTGGAGGGGCGTTCGACTTTATATTCCTCGGCCGCCAGGACTTCAGTCCATCTATCACCCAGCAGATCTTGATCAGCTTGAAGCTGCTGCTGCTTTTTCTTAAGGCTATTTGCCGTGGCTATAAGCCGGCGCTTGAAGCGCTCTTGTTCGACGGGATCCTCTAGTGCGACGAATTCGTCATCGTCGAGGCTTGCCTCGTCTTCGGAGGGGGGCATGTAATTATCATCCTCCGCCTCTCCATTTGCCACTCTCTTTGGAGGGCTGGCCTCTCCACCCTCCTATCCTAGATCATGCTGGAGGGGATTGTTGCTATCTTCGGCACTATCCGGAGTGTTATTTTCTCCTGTGCCGGTATAACCACTTTTGCTTTGGCGGGACTTAGAGCGGCGCCGCTGACGTCGGCTCTTGGGTTGCTTCTTGGAGGGGTCATCCTCCGCTGTCTCGTCGCCATTGCATTCTTTGGGTGTGTCCACCATGTATATATTGTATGATGAGGTGGCTGTCCAGTGCCCTGTGGGCAGTGGTTCCTCTTCGTCTCCCGCATCATCGTCCATATCGTCGATGTCTTCGGAGTCGAAGTCGAGCATGTCGGTTAAGTCGTCGATAGTGGCTACTAAGTGGGTGGTGGGTAGGCAGCAAATTTCCTCGTCATCTGCATCCCAATCCTGTCGGACATAGTTCGGCTAGGATCCTCCTGACAAGGAGAGAGACCTTAATGAGTTCAGTATGTCGCCAAAGGGCGAGCGCTGAAAAATATCCGCGGAGGTAAACTCCATGATCGGCGCCCAATCGGATTTGATAGGCACGGGCATAGGCGGTTCGGAGTCCGTGGCCGGGGAAGGATCCGGCAGTTTGGCAACACGGCTCTCGTGAAGGGTAAGGTCGATATTCGGCTCGATCGCCGCTGAGGGTAAGGCCTCCATGGCAGGGTCCATCCACCCGTCCATGGACGGCGCAACTGGCTCCGAATTGAGGGTCAGAGCGGCTGCCGGTGCGATCTCCTGAACACTGTCTGATGGTAGAGCTAAATCGTACTCATCGTGACCGCGCGACGCACAAGGCAGAGGCTCGAATCCTTCGAAGATCAAGTCTCCGCGGATATCGGCCGTGTAGTTTAAGCTTCCAAACCTGACCTGGTGGCCAGGGGTGTAACTTTCGATCTGCTCTAGATGGCCAAGCGAGTTGGCCCGTAGTGCGAAGCCGCCGAATACAAAAATCTGTCCGGGGAGAAAAGTCTCATCCTGGGCTACATCGCTATCGATGATCGTAGGAGCCATCAAGCGTAACGGCGACGACACAAAGGAACTCTCAATGAAAGCACCAATGTCGGTGTCAAAACCGGCGGATCTCGGGTAGGGGGTCCCGAACTGTGCGTCTAAGGCGGATGGTAACAGGAGGCAGGGAACACGATGTTTTACCCAGGTTCGGGCCCTCTTGATGGAGGTAAAACCCTACGTCCTGCTTGATTTATTCTTGATGATATGGGTATTACAAGAGTTGATCTACCATGAGATCGGAGAGGCTAAACCCTAGAAGCTAGCCTATGGTATGATTGTATGTTATTGTGTCCTACGGACTAAAACCCTCCGGTTTATATAGACACCAGAGAGGGTTAGGGTTACACAAGGTCGGTTACAAAGGAGGAGATATCCATATCCGTACTGCCTAGCTTGCCTTCCGCGCCAAGTAGAATCCCATCCGGACACGAGACGAAGTCTTCAATCTTGTATCTTTATAGTCCAACAGTCCGGCCAAAGGATATAGTCCGGCTGTCCGGAGACCCCTAATCCCGGACTCCCTCAGGGCCCACGAGGTAGGGGGCGCGCCCCCACCCTCGTGGACAGGTGGTGGGCCCCCTGGCCTTCATCTTTTGCAAGGATTTTTTATTATTTTCGAAAAGTTGTTCCGTGAAGTTTCAGGTCATTCTGAGAACTTTTGTTTCTGCACATAAATAACACCATGGTAATTCTGCTGAAAACAGCGTCAGTCTGGGTTAGTTCCATTCAAATCATGCAAGTTAGAGTCCAAAACAACGGCAAAAGTGTTTGGAAAAGTAGATACGACAGAGACGTATCAACTCCCCCAAGCTTAAGCCCTTGCTTGTCCTCAAGCAATTCAGTTGATAAACTGAAAGTGATAAAGAAAAACTTTTACAAACTCTGTTTGCTCTTGTTGTTGTAAATATGTAAAGCTAGCATTCAAGTTTTCAGCAAAGATTATAACTAACCACATTCACAATAATGCTTAGGTGTCAAGTTTACTCATATCAATGGCATAATCAACTAGCGAGCAATAATAATAAATCTCGGATGACAACACTTTCTCAAAACAATCATAATATGATATAACAAGATGGTATCTCGCTAGCCCTTTCTGAGACCGCAAAACATAAAGGCAAAGCACCTTTAAAGATCAAGGTCTGACTAGACATTGTAATTCATGGTAAAAGAGATCCAGTCAAGTCATACTCAATGTAAACTAACAGTAATGAATGCAAATGACAGTGGTGCTCTCCAACTGATGCTTTTTAATAAGAGGATGATGACTCAATATGAAAGTAAATAGATAGGCCCTTCGCAGAGGGAAGCAGGGATTTGTAGAGGTGCCAGAGCTCGGTTTTGAAATAGAGGTGAATAATATTTTGAGTGGTATACTTTCATTGTCAACATAACAACCATGAGATGGCAATATCTTCCATGCTACACACATTATAGGCGGTTCCCAAACATAATGGTAAAGTTTATACTCCCCCTTCCACCAACAAGCATCAATCCATGGCTTGCTCGAAACAACGAGTGCCTCCAATTAACAAGAGTCCCATGGGGAGTTTTGTTTGCGATTATTTTGATTTAGTTTGCATAAAATATGGGACTGGGCATCCCGGTTGACGGTGTCCTGGACTAGGGGGTAGTCACCACGTCGTCTCCCGATCTATTAGATTGGCCCGAGGACCCCCGTGGCCGTATACTCATGGGCCAGTTCGGACGGCTACCGCATACAAGGAAGATTCCACAAGACTTAGCGATCAAGACAAGGACTTCTCCCCACCGGCGTATTCGGCTAGGACTCTTATTATCCTAGGCCTCCGGTGCATTATATAAACCAAGGCCAGGCTAGTCGATAGATATACAACAACCATACCATAGGCTAGCTTCTAGGGTTTAGCCTCCTTGATCTCGTGGTAGATCTACTCTTGTACTACCCATATCATCAATATTAATAAAGCAGGACGTAGGATTTTACCTCCATCAAGAGGGCCCGAACCTGGGTAAAACATCGTGTTCCCTGCCTCCTGTTACCGTCCGGCCTAGACGCACAGTTCGGAACCCCCTACCCGAGATCCACCGGTTTTGACACCGACATTGGTGCTTTCATTGAGAGTTCCGCTGTGTGATCAACAAAAGGATCGATGGCTCGCCTGCAGATGAACTGCGACTTCGGCATATTCGTCACCATCTCGACTGGTCCCTGTGTTCGGATCACCATGTCCAGACGAGGGCCTTCATCAAACATCAACTCTGATCTCTATCAAGATCACAGAGGAATCATCTATGGAGCTCGGGGGCTCAACGTCAACATTGCCCTCAAGCGACCGTGCTGTTTTTCTGGATAGCGAACTCGTATCTGCCACCACCACCTCCTCGAGTTTCGCTTTGACGATCACTTTGGTGGAATTGTGCGGAATTGAGTCTACAATAACCCTGTAAAATTTCATCGAGTTCCGATGGAGGAATCTCTGGCAATCCATGATATACCGGAGCCCTGTCAAATCTGGACGGGAATTTGGATGAGTTTAGGGCGTGGTGTCCAGCTTCTACCTCGGACGTCCTTTGAAAGAT
This sequence comes from Triticum aestivum, assembly GCF_018294505.1. Classification (NCBI taxonomy): domain Eukaryota; kingdom Viridiplantae; phylum Streptophyta; class Magnoliopsida; order Poales; family Poaceae; genus Triticum; species Triticum aestivum. The sequence continues at coordinate 88,177,268 of NC_057797.1, forward strand.
CCAACTGTTGATCGGCTGCGGAATTCCTATATCTACTACCTCTCAAAATTTTAGCTCGATCCGACCGTCCAAACTCCGGGAACCTTCCGATTAGTGCATCACTTTTCGGATCTGTTTTCTGCACGAAAACGAATCCGACCCGAGTTCATCTTTTTTATGAACGGGATTTCGGACATCCCTTTTGAAGGAAGTTTTGTATGGGGTATTGTGTTTTGTTCCCAAAGACATCCCACTAACTTTAAGATCTTTTGAACATGATCTTCAATATCATGCTGGTGTCAAACCAGTCCGGCAATATTACTCCACGGCTGCAGACCTGCACTAGACACGTTGTCACTTTAGCCGAGCTCAACTTCTTCGGATCATCATCTCGGCAAGCCGAACAAGAGTCCGGCATCGCAAAGGATAAATCATCATCAACATCGCCGCCCCACGGATTACACGGAGCGGGCATACCGGCATCGCTGCACGGTTGCTTAATCAAGCCGGCATCGATCACATCACGACCTTCATCGACAGGGCCGCACTATTGCTTCTTCAAGCTAGTGTCCATCACACCGACCTACTTCGACTCATCGGCTGACGTCGAGGCTTCAACATCTCGGCTGGACCGGGGGCTTCGCCATCTCTTCATCAACCTACTCCGGACGCTTTGGCATCACTAGCCGACCAGTTCCGTCACGTTAGCTGGGCCGAGGGCTTTGCCTCGGCGAGTCAACCTTTACCAGCATTGCCATGCCATCGTTTTATCGCCCATCAGGCAATGGGTGTGTGGAGCGAGTCCCAATTTTGGGAATCACCTTCCTTCGGATTGCTACAACAAAGAAACCAGGTCTATCAAATGGTGACCGCATTAACGACGGTCGCGTGGTGGTTCGATCAGTTTCCGTACATAGTCCGGCGAACGCCGCATCCGGAGCTCGGACCGACCTGTGAATTCAGGCTTTGCCACGCCTCTACTACATCACGCCGACGCCCTGCATTGACATTGACTTCGGCGCCAGGCCATATTTCTTCTATTCCTCACTTTGCATAAATTATTTATTATGCAACATTTTTTTAATTATCATTATTACTATTATCTCCGGTTTGCACTATTTTTTGTGCACAGATAAATGATCCGGGGACTTCGTCATCACTCTGCCGGTCTGCATTGACCGTGCTATGTCACCACTTCGGCGTGTCGAGCTCTCTACTCCGCCACCTCGGGACCGGCTTGGGGGATGGAACCTTGCCCCGCATCAAGCTCGGACCGCGTCATCAATACCGAACACATTAACCAGCTAAGTCGCTTTCATGCTCAAAGCTTTAATTTCTAACTTGTGCTCGGTTCGACGAAGCATTATACTTTTTTGGAAAAAAGTTGCTTGTAAAAAATTTCCTTGTCCAAACTTTGTTTGTGACGCATAAATTCAAATACCCCGTTTACTTGGGGGCTTCCTTTATGAAGCTTTTTCCTGTTGCATATGATTATACTTGTACGGCTTCGTTCCTTGTTCGTGTATTACGCCACAATATGCACCATATTAACTTAAGCGATTTGCAAGCTAGGTTGCCTCGCTCCTATGTTTACCCCTACGTTCCCGATTGTTCGGCTAGGGAGTAAAGGGAGCACCTCTGCGATTGTCACGATCGGGTCGACCGAGCCGGACCTCAGACTGGGTGAAGCCGAAAGCTAGCGCTCTTATAGTTATTCAATGATGGTCGGCACACAACGGAACTCATGAGTACAAAAAATCTATTGCACAAGTCTCATAATAACAATGAGCACCGAAGAAAGGTATCGGTGGGGGTACTATTTTCTTCGAAGATGCTTCGTACACTTCACGGTAATATAGCATAAGTTCCCTGAGCGTGCTTTGTCTGTTACAGCCTTATGGCCTGATTGCCTGGTTATTGGAAACACCGTCGATATTCTCGACCGATGGAGTACATAACACTTTTCGGTCCTCGACCGAAGAGGGAGAAGCTGACGGTCGGTTAAGACACGTTTAAAGTTCGAATAAACATAGATATGATATAAGTACTTCGGTACATCAAATCATTCTTCTACCCAAGTCACTTGGGGGCTCTTAAGTTTATTTGAGCCATTTTATAATAAGTGTTCTTCTTCTTAGTCGTTGCAAAGTTTTATTATTATTTATCACTCCTTTTTCTACACGAGTGTGCGGTCACTAGCCGGGGAGCCTAATTTCTCTCTCAAAGCCGCTAGAGTTTAGTTTGCTAAACTGGCCTGATGAGAAGTACTCCGCCCTCGGGATAGGAGGTTGAAGCCATAGGCTGACCCACTCAAAGTCTTGAGATAGGATGTATCATGTTAAAGCACGACAGAAGCACTTCTTTTTTCTAAGACCAACTTTCGGATTGGCACCGAACACTTGATATCATTCGGACGTCATGTTTCTACTAGCGTTTCTTGGCTTTCCAAGCTTTTTGGCACTTTTAAACTATTTGTGCTTTTCCAGCATTAGTCTCGCAGTGCAACACTGGACACCTTTAGGGATTCGGCAAAAAACATTCTCAGATATTGCTATATATGCATCGGTTTCGAATTGTGTCTGTGGTCAATAGTTGGGTTGCCCGGCTCCTGCACTTGCTTCCTATGTTCCGTTTTGTTCGGCTAGGCATGCAAAGGGAGAACCACTGCGATTGTGCTTCCAGCTCACATGGTTAAGCACCTTAGTGGAGAAAGCCGAAAACTGACTTTCACAATAAGCGTAAACTGGTCAGCGATCCGACGACTATGTTAAATGATGGGCCATTCATAACATTGGCCGAAGTGTTTACGGCTTGACCCCGACTGTCGCCGAACACTACCGGGGGCTATTAACTGGCCTCCCAAACCAAATCCTCAATATTTTGCTCTTACATTAGAGCTGAGGTTTAATGATCATGCTTAGCATGACAACCCAAAGAAAGGAACCGATAGCGGGACTATTTTCTCTGGAATACATTTCTTTTGTTAAACAGTAATATAACATATCTCTCTGCGTACCTTTGTTTATAAAACCGTGTGGCCAGATTGCCTTGTTTGTCGTAAATCTTTGCCCTCATAAAGGCTTTATAAAGTAGGACAAACACTCCTCGGCTACTGGCCAAGGAGGTGGAAGCCGATGGTCGGTCAACAAAGTTTTGTACAATGCGGATCCGAGCATTAATGACGTAAAGTACTTGGATACATAGATTCATTACACATAATTTGTGATTTTACTATGGATATTGATCCTTAATTCGGCCACCCGTGCCCGCATTAAGGCTCGGGGGCTACTGGGCTTTGGGCTTATTATTTACAAATATTAAAGGGGCACATCGATCCCCTGATCTGGTGTTACCACCCGACCAGTGTCTCGGGGGCTACTGCATTGCTTGTCCAATGCAGAAAATTTTACGTGCAATATAGTTTCCGAGGAGATTTTGATCCTCAGGTTGGTCGGTCGCACCCAACCTGAGTCTTGAGGACTTAGCACACCGCTTTTGTGTCCCGAAGTATTCTGCCAAGCTAGGACTTGATCCTCAGGCCAATTTTGCAAATCAACCTGAGTCTCAGTGGCTACTGGGATCAGCGGTCTTATGTCATCCTTCATGTGCATCTCGGGTTTTAGACCGATACACACCTTGAAGGCTACTGGCTATATATCTCGGCAGAGAATAAATTGCACCAATAAAAAATATTGACAAAAAATCAGCCCATAGTCGGGGTGGTGCACCACCTCGAAAGCAGTCCGGCATAAAGCTTGGGCGCTAGTGGCTGGCTCCATAGAGGGCATTTCCGGCATTAAGCTCGGCTAAACTCCTTCAACTTTTTTGAACCAAGGTGATATGACACCTCGGATATAGTCCGGCATTGGAGCCTGGACACAGTCCGGCGTTGGAGCTCAGATACATTCCGGTGCTAGAGCTGGGAAGCGGTCCGGCGTTGGTGCTCGGCTGCAAAAGATACCTCGAATGCAGTCCGGAGTTGGAGCTCGGACGCAAGAGGACCCTGCCTCCCGGGAACAACTTCAAACCCGAGGTGTGGCATAAAAATAAACAAGGCATTGATAAAGGCCGGAAACTTAAAGGGGCTCCTCGGATACCCGACATGTAAACTCGTCGAATGCATTTCGGCGATCCTCAAGATTGAAGATAAAGAAGATTTGTTGAACCAGTTTTCAAGGCCGGCAACCGAAGATGAAGAACAGTTCAGAAGAATCGAGGAGCATCCCTAACTTGAAGATCGGTTCAGGGGGCTACTGACGGTGTCCTGGACTAGGGGGTAGTCACCACGTCGTCTCCCGATCTATTAGATTGGCCCGAGGACCCCCGTGGCCGTATACTCATGGGCTAGTTCGGACGGCTACCGCATACAAGGAAGATTCCACAAGACTTGGCGATCAAGACAAGGACTTCTCCCCACCGGCGTATTCGGCTAGGACTCTTGTTATCCTAGGCCTCCGGTGCATTATATAAACCGAGGCCAGGCTAGTCGATAGATATACAACAACCATACCGTAGGCTAGCTTCTAGGGTTTAGCCTCCTTGATCTCGTGGTAGATCTACTCTTGTACTACCCATATCATCAATATTAATCAAGCAGGACGTAGGGTTTTACCTCCATCAAGAGGGCCCGAACCTGGGTAAAACATCATGTTCCCTGCCTCCTGTTACCGTCCGGCCTAGACACACAGTTCGGGACCCCCTACCCGAGATCCGCCAGTTTTGACACCGACACCGGTGACCAGCCATTTTCTCGTGAGTGAGGAGCGGAGTCCACTCCTCTTGAGAATAACCCGCCTAACATGGAAGATACGGACAGCCCTAGTTGATACATGAGCTATTCAAGCATACAAAACATGATATTTATTTGAAGGTTTAGAGTTTGGCACATACAAATTTACTTGGAACGGCAAGTAGATACCATATATAGGTAGGTATGGTGGACTCATATGGAATAACTTTGGGGTTTATGGAGTTGGATCACTACTAGGGAAAACCCTATACACAGAATCTTAGCAGCAGCGCGGCTCAAAAAGGAGCGCTGCTGCTAATTAGCAGTAGCGCGGGTGTGGAAAACCCGCTACTGACATGTGCTTAGCAGTAGCGCGCTCGGCGTAACCCGCGCTGCTACAAATATCGACCGACAGTGCCCACCCAACTCCATTTAGCAGCAGCGCGGTGCCGCGAGCCGCGCTACTGCTATAGCTGTAGTAGTAGCGCGGTTTTTCTAAGGTCGCTGCTGCTAATTTTCAAATCGGGCACACTTTTGGTCCCAGTTAGCAGTAGCGCTTGTATCGAAAGCGTGCTGCTGCTGCTTTCTTAGCAGCAGCGCGTTTTACATCCCACGCTACTGCTAATCCGCACCCACCACCTTTTCCCCGCCCGTCCTCCCCCTCCCCCAAATCCCTCCTCTCTTCCGCCACTCCCTCCTCTCTCTCTCCATATGTTCTCACATTGACCTCTTGCCCATGCGCCCCTCCTCCTCCATGGCACCGAAAGAGGGCACCGCCTCGCGCCACCGGCGTCTAGGAGCTCGCCGGTCTTCCACCGGCGTCTAGGAGGCCGCCGCCTCGCGCCACCACGCCGGAGACCTAACCACCGGTGACCAGCCCCGCTACTCCCTCCATCTCCTTCCTCTCTCCCTCAGTTTTCTTTTTTTCTCTCTCTTTCCCTCTGGTTTGACTCACAATCCCATGTCCATGCCCGTGCAGGTAGTCGCCATGGACGACCATATCTGGCATGGTCGGGAAGAGGAGCCCCACGCCGCTGCCTTGCTCTTCCATGGAAACAGGCCCTCCTCCAACAGCCACCGTCGGATCTGGTCTGCCGCTGCTCGTTCATGCCTCCGGCGACCCCAACCATCGCTGGATCGAACAACTGCTGCCATTGACAACACGCACGGGATCGAGATAATTTTTTTGCTTTTGAAAGTAATAGTAGTAGTGCGGGGTATAAGACCCGCTACAGATAATTAGCAGTAGCGTTGTACTGCAACGCACGCTACAGCTAACCATGTATAGCAGTAGCACGTGTCAACACGCGCTACTGCTACAAGTTAGCTGTGGTGCCGTATTAGTAGCGCGGGCGCCCACGCTACTGATACACCCAAAACCCACGCTACTGCTAGGCTTTTCCCTAGTAGTGGATGCACAAGCAGTATTCCCGCTTAGTACAGGTGAAGGCTAGCAAAAGACTGGGAAGCGACCAGCTAGGGAGCGACAATAGTCATGAACATGCATTAAAATTAATCAACACCGAATGCAAGCATGAGTAGGATATAATCCACCATGAGCATAAATATCGTGAAGGCTATGTTGATTTTGTTTCAACTACATGCGTGAACATGCGCCAAGTCAAGTCACTTAAATCATTCAGAGGAGGATACCACCCTATCATACCACATCGCAACCATTTTAATAGCATGGTTGCACGCAAGGTAAACCATTATAACTCATAGCTAATCAAGCATGTCATAAGCACTATGATCTCTAGTTGTCATTGCAAACATTTTTATTCATAATAGGCTGAAACAGGAACGATGAACTAATCATATTTACAAAAACAAGAGAGGTTGAGTTCATACCAGCTTTTCTCATCTCAGTCAGTCCATCATATATCGTCATAATTGCCTTTCACTTGCACGATCGAACGATGTGAATAATAGTAATAGTGCATGTGCATTGGATTAAGCTGGAATCTGCAAGCATTCAATAAACAGGAGAAGACAAGGCAATATGGGCTCTTTTGTCAGATCAACAATAATGCATACAAGAGCTATTTCAACAATTTAATTATGGTCTTCTCCTATTGACCCCCAAAGAAAAGAAAAGAAATAAAACTATTTACATGGGAAAGCACCCAACAAGTAAAAGAAGAACAAGAAATCTTTTTGGGTTTTCTTGTTAATTACTACTACAAGCATGGAAAGTAAACTAATTAAAAGCTACAACTAATTTTTTTGGTTTTTCTTAAGGTTTATCAAACACACAAGAAGAAAGCATAAAAAGGAAATAAACCATCATGGATGATACAATGAAAAAGTATGAGCACCGACATCTAGCAATGAGTGTGTGAACATAAATGTAATGTTGGTGGGAAATACGTACTCCCCCAAGCTTAGGCTTTTGGCCTAAGTTGGTCTATGGCCACGGCTGGCCTGGCGGATATCCATAATAGTAGTTGGGGTCGTACTGCGATGAAGAGGACTCCGATTGCCACTGGTTGGCAATCATCTCCGGATCCCACTAGTAATTAGACTGTCGTGGAGGATCAACTTGTGGTTCCGGCTCTGGCTCTGTGGCTGATGTATAGTTTCGATAGGCGTGAATAGCCTCTAACGGAACAAGGTACTGGCCTGCAGATAAATCAAACAAGGAAGGAGCAGGCAGGGTAATAGTCTCAGGATGATGTTTATCAAAGAACAATTTGTATTTAAGCTCTCCTTCCCTATTCTTAACAATAAAATCATGTGCCACCATACTCTTATAATCTAAATAAACACGAGGCAGCACTTTTTCTTCCTTCTTATAATGCCTAATGGGTATGTTAAAATGTGCAGCTAGGTGTGAAGCATAGATGCCTCCAAAGATGGGCCCCTTTGTACGGTTCAGACTTAACCGTTTAGCAATAATGCCGCCCATACTAACAGAGTTATCACTGAATAAACCGTGGAGCAAAATAATAATATCAGGAACACTAAGGTTTCCACAGTTTCCGCAACCAATTAAGCAACGACTAGCAAATAATGCAAAATAGCGTAAAATAGGAAAATGTATGCTAGTGATTCGTGCATCAGAAACCTTCCTCGTTTCCCCTACAGTGATGATATCAATAAACCCATCCACATCGCTGCAATGTGGTTCCTCTGTCGTGCCCTCGAAAGGGACCAAACAAACCCGACAAAAATCATAAAGTGACATGTCCTTATGCTCATCATATAAATAAAACTCCACCGTAGGTGGTGAGCTCCTAGAATGGAAATGAAAGTTTGCACAAAGATATTTGTGAGTAAGAGATACTGATCGCGTTGGTCATGGAGGAAAGCGGTGAGGCCTGCATTCTTAGCCAATTCATAAAAATCTTCATAAATACCGGCTGCTCTCAAGAAATCATCGGAAGGCCATTCACACGATTGAACCTCCGTGGTGCGAGGCAGATTATACTTGGGCTTCTGTGCCTTTTCCTTCGAGCTTCGGCTCGATGAGCCCCTCAAAAGTCTCTTCATTATTTTTTGAAAAATTCTGAAATTTTTAGTAACTTCAAAATAAAAGTAAACCAAACTCAATAATATTGATAGCAACTACTCCTACAAGTGCCTAGGGCCTATATCATGCATGAAAACTACTTTTGACCATATAAATTTGACATGCAAGCTCAAGAACAGGGTCACCTAAGCAGAAAAAATTTGCAATGAATAAAGCACTAGAACAAAAACTAATTGGACCAATGGAGGAGTCACATACCAAGGAACAATCTCCCCAAGCAGTTTTGTGAGAGGTGCTTTGAGCAAGGAGATCAAAAATGGCAGCAAACCGAGCTTGGACTCGGGTATGAACTGGATATTCGTGTTTGGGGGAGGAAGAAGGAGTGTGTGGGTGAAAGGATAAGTGGAGGAGGGCCACCGGGGGCCCACAAGGCAGGGGGGCGCCTTGGGGGGTAGGGCGCGCCCTCCACCCTCGTGGCCAGGTGGATGACCCCCCTGCTGTGTTCTCAGTGCCAAATATTCTCAAATATTCCAGAAAAAATCATATTTAAATTTCAGGGCATTTGGAGAACTTTTATTTTTGGGGTATTTTTATATTGCATGGATAATCAGATAATAGATAGAAAAATACTATTTTTATTTTATTTAATATAAATAATAGAAAGTAAAAGGAGGGTACAGAAGGTTGTGCCTTCTAGTTTCATCCATCTCATGATCATCAAAAGGAATCCACAAACAAGGTTGGTCAAGTCTTGTTAACGAACTCATTCTGAATAACATGGAACCGGAGAAATTTCGAATAACACTATGTTACCTCCACGGGGATATGCACATCCCCAATAACAAGAATATCATATTTCTTCTTGGCAGTAGGAAGAGGAAATGCAAAACCTCCAAATATAATCGATGGAATTTTTCCAATAGAGTTGATACTATGAACTTGAGGTTGTTTCCTCGGAAAGTGTACCGTATGCTCATTACCATTAACATGAAAAGTGACGTTTCCTTTAGTGCAATCAATAACAGCCCCTACAGTATTCAAAAAGGGTCTTCCAAGAATAATAGACATACTATCGTCCTCGGGAATATCAAGAATAACAAAGTCTGTTAAAATAGTAACATTTGCAACTACAACAGGCATATCCTCACAAATACCGACAGGTATAGCAGTTGATTTATCAGCCATTTGCAAAGATATTTCAGTAGGTGTCAACTTATTCAAATCAAGTCTACGATATGAAGAGAGAGGCATAACACTAACACCGGCTCCAAGATCACATAAAGCAGTTTTAACATAGTTTCTTTTAATGGAGCATGGTATAGTTGGTACACCGGGATCTCCAAGTTTCTTTGGTATTCCACCCTTAAAAGTATAATTAGCAAGCATGGTGGAAATTTCAGCTTCCGGTATCTTTCTCTTATTTGTAACAATACCTTTCATATACTTAGCATAAGGATTCATTTTGAGCATATCAGTTAATCGCATACGCCAAAACATAGGTCTAATCATTTCACCAAAGCGCTCAAAATCCTCATCATCCTTTTTCTTGGATGGTTTGGGAGGAAAAGGCATGGGTTTCTAAACCCATGGTTCTCTTTCTTTTACCATGTTTCCTAGCAACAAAGTCTTTCTTATCATAACGTTGTTTCTTTGATTGTGGGTTATCAAGATCAACAACAGGTTCAATTTCTATATCATTATCATTACTAGGTTGAGCATCATCATGAACATTATCATTAACCTTATCACTAGTTTAAGGTTCATTACCAGATTGTGTTTCAGCATCAGAAATAGAAATATCATTTGGATTCTCAGGTGTTTCAATAACAGGTTCACTAGAAGCATGCAAAGTCCTATCATTTTTCTTTTTCTTCCTCTTAGAAGGACTAGGTGCATCTATATTATTTCTCTGAGAATCTTGCTCAATTCTCTTAGGATGGCCTTCAGGATACAGAGGTTCCTGAGTCATTCTACCAGTTCTAGTGGCCACTCTAACAGCATAATCATTATTCTTACTATTCAATTCATTGAGCAAATCATTTTGAGCTTTAAGTACTTGTTCTACTTGAGTGGTAACCATAGAAACATGTTTACTAATAAGTTTAAGTTCACCTTTGACATTAGTGATACGTCTCCAATGTATCTATAATCTTTGATTGTTCCATGCTATATTATCTACTGTTTTGGACATTATTGGGCTTTATTATCCACTTTTATATTATTTTTGGGACTAACCTATTAACCGGAGGCCCAGCCCAGAATTGTTGTTTTTTTGCCTATTTTAGGGTTTCGAAGAAAAGGAATATCAAACGGAGTCCAAACGGAATGAAACCTTCGGAAAAGTTATTTTTGGAAAGAAAGCAATACAGGAGACTTGGAGTGCACGTCAGGGGATCAACGAGGAAGCCACGAGGCAGGGGGGCGCACCCACCCCCTGGGTGCGCCCTCCACCCTTGTGGGCCCCTCGTGGCTCCCCCGACGTACTTCTTCCTCCTATATATCTCCATATAACCTAAAACGATCGGGGAACACAATAGATCGGGAGTTCCGCCGCCAGAAGCCTCCGTAGCCACCGAAAACCAATCTAGACCCGTTCCGGCACCCTGCCAAAGGGGGCAATCCCTCTCCGGTGGCCATCTTCATCATCCCAGTGCTCTCCATGACGAGGAGGGAGTAGTTCTCCCTCGTGGCTGAGGGTATGTACCAGTAGCTATGTGTTTGATCTCTCTCTCTCTCGTGTTCTTGAGGTGACATGATCTTGATGTATCGCGACCTTTGCTATTATATTTGGATCCTATGATGTTTCTTCCCCCCTCTACTCTCTTGTAATGGATTGAGTTTCCCCTTCGAAGTTATCTTATCAGATTGAGTCTTTAAAGATTTGAGAACACTTGATGTATGTCTTGCCGTGCTTATCTGTGGTGACAATGGGATATCACGTGATTCACTTGATGTATGTTTTGGTGATCAACTTGTGGGTTCCGCCCATGAACCTATGCATAGGGGTTAGCACATGTTTTTGTCGTGATTCTCCGGTAGAAACTTTGGGGCACTCTTTGAGGTTCTATGTGTTGGTTGAATAGATGAATCTGAGATTGTGTGATGCATATCGTATAATCATACCCATGGATACTTGAGGTGACATTGGAGTATCTAGGTGACATTAGGGTTTTGGTTGATTTGTGTCTTATGGTGTTATTCTAGTACGAACTCTAGGGCTGTTTGTGACACTTATAGGAATAGCCCAACGGATTGATTGGAAAGAATAATTTTGAGGTGGTTTCGCACCCTACCATAATCTCTTCGTTTGTTCTCCGCTATTAGTGACTTTGGAGTGACTCTTTGTTGCATGTTGAGGGATGGTTATGTGATCCAATTATGTTATTATTGTTGAGAGAACTTGCACTAGTGAAAGTATGAACCCTAGGCCTTGTTTCAACGCATTGCAATACAGTTTACGCTCACTTTTATCATTCGTTACCTTGCTGTTTTTATATTTTCAGATTACAAAAACTATTATCTACCATCCATATACCACCTGTATCACCATCTCTTCGCCGAACTAGCGCACCTATACAATTTACCATTGTATTGGATGTGTTGGGGACACATGAGACTCTTTGTTATTTGGTTGCAGGGTTGCTTCAGAGAGACCATCTTTATCCTACGCCTCCTACCGATTGATAAACCATAGGTCATCCACTTGAGGGAAATTTGCTACTGTCCTACAAACCTCTGCACTTGGAGGCCCAACAACGTCTACAAGAAGAAGGTTGTGTAGTAGACATCAAGCTCTTTTCTAGCACCGTTGACGGGAGATGAGTGCTTGAAGGTATATCTTTAGGTCTTGCAATCGAGTCTTTTAGTTTCTTGTTTATCACTAGTTTAGTTTATAAAAGAAAATTAAAAAAATGGAATTGAAGCTACCTCATATGCTTCATCTTTTTAATATCTTTTGTGAGTATGATGGAAAGGAAAATTGTGCCAAAGTGTTAGAAGAAGAATGCATTAAAATGTTTGGCACTAAATCTTTGAATGATGAGCATGATTGCAATGTTGTTAGTATGAACTCCTTGAATATCCATGGTATTAATGATGATTGCAGTAGTTATGATGAAAATGTCTCCTATAAACATGTCAATTTTTGTGGAGTACATTGGGTTTGCAAGTACACACCAAATAAGGAAGATAGATATTGCAAGAGGCATAAGCATTTAGAAACTAAATGGTTGCAAGAAAGGCTAGATGTTTGTTCTCAAAATTTAAATTTTCTTAGCCGTACTTGTGAACTTTGCAATGAACATGATCATTTCAGTACCCACTTCAAATTGTTTCATGATCGTATCGTGTCCAAAAATTGTGATGACTTGATTTCCCTTGCACATCATAATGATCTTAGTTTGCTCTTGGGTTATGAAGAAATGAAACGTATAACTAAGGATATTCCAAAATTTGCCCTTGATAGAGTTCTTCATTTTGATCTAGAGGAAATTTATATGTATTGCGCGGTGAATTGCATTGAAAATCTTTATATTGCCAATTACATAAAGAAAAGAAAAGAAATAGAAGATGAAGAGAATACTAATGAAAGGGAAGAGACTTCCCAATATCCTCCTATTATTTCTTATGATGAATCAGGTAACGAGGAGGAGCTTTCTATTCAACCAATTTCATTGATAAGGAGCTCCAAAAAGAGGATTGAACCCACACCTGATGTGGTGAAGAAGAAGAAAAGAAAAAGGAAGAGAGGTAAAAAGGTATCCCTCCCAAATAATGTTGCTCCTATTATTGTTGTGCCTCATGAAAATGAAGATGATGCACTTGATGATGATCTCGTTATGCCTATTGCTTGTTGCGATGATTATGATTGGAAAGATAATGAAACTCCTTATGATCTTGAAAATCTTTGTGGCACTTGCTTGGAATGATATGATAATTGCTATACCATTGGTGCTATCCACACTATTAATGATGAGAGTGATTATGCTTATGATATAAAAAGGCCCAAGCTTGGGGATGCTATGTTTGATGATAGCATGCCTTCTACCTATGATGATTATATTTATGAAAGTGGGTTTGGAAGAGTGTCAACTTTAGGAAGTAATGATCCCACTATTTTGGAGGATGTTGAATCTTATAATATTTATGAAAGTGGATTTGGAGAGGTCATGACTTTATTTAGTAATGTATCCACTATTTCGGAAGAGGTTTCAATCGATTATGATGAGAACAAAGTTGCTACTTATGATGATTATTGTGATAAAACTTATGCTATAAAGAGTAGTGATGATTATATTTATAAAACTTGTCATGATTATGAGTACCCTTTCTCTGGACATTACTCCTTTAATGTGTAAACAATTTATAGTATTCAAGTCTCTTATGATACTCCTACTATTCCGAATGAGAAGAATTTTGCTTATGTGGAGAGTAATAAAATTTCTATGCAAGTAGATCATGAAAAGAATGCTTTAGGTGCTGGTTATATTGTTGAATTTATTCATGATTCTACTGAAAATTATTATGAGGGAGGAACATATGCTTGTAGAAATTGCAATAATATCAAGTTTCCTCTCTATGTGCTTAAAATCTTGAAGTTATGCTTGTTTTACCTTCCTATGCAAGTTGATTCTTGTTCTGATAAATTGTTTGCTCACAAAATCCCTATGCATAGGAAGTATGTTAGACTTAAATGTGCTAGTCATATTCTTCATGATGCTCTCTTTATGTTTCAATTCTTATCCTTTATGTGAGCATCGTTGAAATCATCATGCCTAGCTAGGGGCGTTAAACATAGCGCTTGTTGGGAGGCAACCCAATCCTATTCTTGTTCCTTACTTTTTTCTCCTGTTTAGTAATAAATAATTCATCTCACCTCTGTTTAGATGTGGTTTTATGTTTTAATTAGTGTTTGTGCCAAGTAGAACCTTTGGGAAGACTTGGGTGAAGTCTTTGCGATCATGCTGTAAAAAACAGTAACTTTAGCGCTAACGAGATTTGCTGCCATTTTTTATTGGAGAGCGATATTTAGTTAATTATTTTTTAAGGTGATTAATAGATAAATTCCACAGGTCCACCAATTTATTTGAGAATTTTACGAGTTCCATAAGTATACGTTTGATCCAGATTACTACAGACTGTCTGTTTTTGACAGATTCTGGTTTTCTATGTGTTGTTTGCTTATTTTGATGAATCTATGAGTAGTATCGGAGGGTATGAACCATATATAAGTTGGAATACAGTAGGTATTACACCAATATGAATTTAGGATGAGTTCACAACAGTACCTAAGTGGTGATTTATTATCTTATATTAAAGGAGCTCACGAGTTTTCTGTTAGGTTTTGTGTTGTGAAGTTTTCAAGTTTTGGGTAAAGATTTGATGGATTATGGAATAAGGAGTGGCAAGAGCCTAAGCTTGGGGATGCCCAAGGCACCCCAAGGCAATATTCAAGGACAACCAAGAGCCTAAGCTTGGGGATGCCCAGAAGGCATCTCCTCTTTCGTCTTCGTTCATCAGTAACTTTACTTGGAGCTATATTTTTATTCGCCACATGATATGTGTTTTGCTTGGAGCGTCATTTTATTTCATTTAGTTTTGCTTGCTGTTTGAATAAAATACCAAGATCTTAAATTACTAAATGTTAGAGAGTCTTCACATAGTTGCATAATTATTCGACTACTCATTGATCTTCACTTATATCTTTCGGAGTAGTTTGTCATTTTCTCTAGTGCTTCACTTATATATTTTTAGAGCACGGTGGTGGTTTTATTTTGTAGAAATAGATGAACTCTCATGCTTCACTTATATTATTTTGAGACTCTTTAGAACAGCATGGTAATTTTCTTTGGTTATGAGACTAGTCCTAATATGATGGGCATCCAAGAGGGATATAATAAAAACTTGCATATAGAGTGCATTGAATACTAAGAGAAGTTTGATACTTGATGATTGTTTTGAGATATGGAGATAGTGATATCAAAGTTGTGCTAGTTGAGTAGTTGTGAATTTGAGAAATACTTGTGTTGAAGTTTGCAAGTCCCGTAGCATGCACGTATGGTAAACGTTGTGTAACAAATTTGAAACATGAGATGTTATTTGATTGTCTTCATTATGAGTGGCGGTCGGGGACGAGCGATGGTCTTTTACTACCAATCTATCCCCCTAGGAGCATGCGCGTAATGCTTGGTTTTTGATGACTTGTAGATTTTTGCAATAAGTATGTGAGTTCTTTATGACTAATGTTGAGTCCATGGATTATACGCACTCCTACCCTTCCATCATTGCTAGCCTCTTTGGTACCGTGCATTACCCTTTCTCACATTAAGAGTCGGTGCAAACTTCGCCGGTGCATCCAAACCCCGTGATATGATACACTCTTTCACACATAAACCTCCTTATATCTTCCTCAAAACAGCCACCATACCTACCTATTATGGCATTTCCATAGCCATTCCAAGATATATTGTCATGCAACTTTCCACCGTTCCGTTTATTATGACACGCATCATCATTGTCATATTGCTTTGCATGGTCATGTAGTTTACATTGTATTTGTCGCAAAGCCACCGTTCATAATTTTTCATACATGTCATACTTGATTCATCGCAATCCCGGTACACCGCCGGAGGCATTCATATAGAGTCATATCTTGTTCTAAGTATCGAGTTGTAATTCTTGAGTTGTAGGTAAATAGAAGTGTGATGATCATCATTCATAGAGCATTGTCCAAAAAAAGGGAAAGGCCAAAAAAAGGGGGGCAAATAAAAAAAGAGAGAAAGGCCAAATAAAAAAAGGGGCAATGCTACTATCCTTTTTCCACACTTGTGCTTCAAAGTAGCACCATGATCTTCATGATAGAGAGTCTTTTGTTTTGTCACTTTCATATACTAGTGGGAATTTTTCATTATAGAACTTGGCTTGTATATTCCAACAATGGGCCTCCTCAAGTGCCCTAGGTCTTCGTGAGCAAGCAAGTTGGATGCACACCCACTTTGTTTCTTTTGTTGAGCTTTCATACATTTATAGCTCTAGTGCATCCGTTGCATGGCAATCCCTACTCCTTGCATTGACATAAATTGATGGGCATCTACCTAGCCCATTGATTAGCCACGTCGATGTGAGACTTTCTCCTTTTTTGTCTTCTCCACATAACCCCCATCATCATATTCTATTCCACCCATAGTGCTATATCCATGGCTCACGCTCATGTATTGCGTGAAAGTTGAAAAAAGTTTGAGATTACTAAAGTGTGAAACAATTGCTTGGCTTGTCATCGGGGTTGTGCATGATGAGAGCATTCTTGTGTGACGAAAATGGAGCATGACCAAACTATATGATTTTGTACGGATGAACTTTCTTTGGCCATGCTATTTTGAGAAGACATGATTGCTTAGTTAGTATGCTTGAAGTATTATTATTTTTATGTCAATATTAAACTTTTGTCTTGAATCCTATGGATCTGAATATTCTTCCCACAATAAAGAGAACTACATGGATAAATATGTTAGGTAGCACTCCGCATCAAAAATTCTGTTTTTATCATTTACCTACTCGAGGACGAGCGGGAATTAAGCTTGGGGATGCTTGATACGTCTCCAACGTATCTATATTTTTTGATTGCTCCATGCTATATTATCTACTATTTTGGACATTATTGGGCTTTATTATCCACTTTTATATTATTTTTGGGACTAACCTATTAACCAGAGGCCCAGCCCAGAATTGCTGTTTTTGCCTATTTTAGGGTTTCGAAGAAAAGGAATATCAAATGGAGTCCAAACGGAATGAAACCTTCGGAAAAGTTATTTTTGGAAAGAAAGCAATACAGGAGACTTGGAGTGCACATCAGGGGATCAACGAGGAAGCCACGAGGCAGGGGGCGCGCCCACCCCCCTGGGCGCGCCCTCCACCCTCCTGGGCCCCTCGTGGCTCCCCCAACGTACTTCTTCCTCCTATATATCTCCATATACCCTAAAACGATCGGGGAACACAATAGATCGGGAGTTCCGCCGCCAGAAGCCTCCGTAGCCACCGAAAACCAATCTAGACCCGTTCCGGCACCCTACCGGAGGGGGCAATCCCTCTACGGTGGCCATCTTCATCATCCCGGTGCTCTCCATGACAAGGAGGGAGTAGTTCTCCCTCGGGGCTGAGGGTATGTACCAGTAGCGATGTGTTTGATATCTCTCTCTCGCGCGCGTTCTTGAGGTGACACGATCTTGATGTATCACGAGCTTTGCTATTATATTTGGATCCTATGATGTTTCTTCCCCCCTCTACTCTCTTGTAATGGATTGAGTTTCCCCTTCGAAGTTATCTTATCGGATTGAGTCTTTAAAGATTTGAGAACACTTGATGTATGTCTTGACGTGCGTATCTGTGGTGACAATGGGATATCACGTGATTCACTTGATGTATGTTTTGGTGATCAACTTGGGGGTTCCGCCCATGAACCTATGCATAGGGGTTGGCACACGTTTTCGTCGTGATTCTTCGGTAGAAACTTTGGGGAACTCTTTGAGGTTCTATGTGTTGGTTGAATAGATGAATCTGAGATTGTGTGATGCATATCGTATAATCATACCCACGGATACTTGAGGTGACATTGGAGTATCTAGGTGACATTAGGGTTTTGGTTGATTTGTGTCTTAAGGTGTTATTCTAGTACGAACTCTAGGGCTGTTTGTGACACTTATAGGAATAGCCCAACGGATTGATTGGAAAGAATAACTTTGAGGTGGTTTCGTACCCTACCATAATCTCTTCGTTTGTTCTCCGCTATTACTGACTTTGGAGTGACTCTTTGTTGCATGTTGAGGGATAGTTATGTGATCCAATTATCTTATTATTGTTGAGAGAACTTGCACTAGTGAAAGTATGAACCCTAGGCCTTATTTCAACGCATTGCAATACAGTTTACGCTCACTTTTATCATTCGTTACCTTGCTGTTTTATATTTTCAGATTACAAAAACTATTATCTACCATCCATATACCACTTGTATCACCATCTCTTCGCCGAACTAGTGCACCTATACAATTTACCATTGTATTGGGTGTGTTGGGGACACACAAGACTCTTTGTTATTTGGTTGCAGGGTTGCTTGAGAGAGACCATCTTCATCCTACGCCTCCTACAGATTGATAAACCTTAGGTCATCCACTTGAGGGAAATTTGCTACTGTCCTACAAACCTCTGCACTTGGAGGCCCAACAACGTCTACAAGAAGACGGTTGTGTAGTAGACATCGATTAGCCATATAATCACCCAAGTGTTCAAGCATATTGGAATTGTATTTCAATTGTCTACCAAAATAAGCATAAAAATCTTCTTGCTTAGCCATAAATTTATCAAACTCATCTAAGCATGGGCTAGCAAACTTAGTAAATGGGATTTCAGCTTTATCATATCTATAGAAAGAATTTACCTTTACTACCTGTGTCGGGTTATCAAGACCGTGACTTTCTTCAATAGGTAAAGGATTAAGATCATATGTTTCTTCAACAGGAGGTAAATTAAGACAATGTATTTCTTCAATAGGAGGTAAATTCTTAACATTTTCAGCTTTAATACCTTTTTATTTCATAGATTTCTTTGCCTCTTGCACATCTTCAGGACTGGGAAATAGAATACCCCTCTTCTTCGGAGTTGGTTTAGGAATAGGCTCCGGAGCTGGCTCGTCCAATTATTTTCGTTTGTCAACATATTATTCAATAGAATTTCAGCTTCATCCGGTGTTCTTTCCCTGAAAACAGAACCAACACAACTATCCAGGTAATCTCTGGAAGCTTCGGTTAGTCCATTATAAAAGATATCAAGTATTTCATTTTTCTTAAGAGGATGATCAGGCAAAGCATTAAGTAACTTGAGAAGCCTCCCCCAAGCTTGTGGGAGACTCTCTTCTTCAATTTGCACAAAATTATATATATATATATATATATATCCCTTAAGGCAGCTTGTTTCTTATGAGCAGGGAAATATTTAGCAGAGAAGCAATAAATCATATCCTGGGGACTACGCACACAACCAGGATCAAGAGAATTAAACCATATCTTAGCATCACCCTTTAATGAGAATGGAAATATTTTAAGGATATAAAAGTAATGAGTTCTCTCATCAGTAGTGAACAGGGTGGCTATATCATTTAATTTAGTAAGATGTGCCACAACAGTTTCAGATTCATAGCCATGAAAAGGATCAGATTCAACCAAAGTAATTATATCAGGATCAACAGAGAATTCATAATCCTTATCAGTAACACAGATAGGTGAAGTAGCAAAAGCAGGGTCAGGTTTTATCCTAGCATTTAGAGATTGCTTATTCCATTTAGATAATAACCTCTTAAGTTCGTATCTATCTTTGCAAGCTAAAATAGCTAAAGAAGCTTCTTTATCAAAAACATAACCCTCGGGAATAACAGGTGAGTCTTCATCATCACTTTCATCAGTATTATCAGATTCAATATTTTCGTTCTCTCTAGCCCTAGCAAGTTGTTCATCAAGAAATTCACCAAGTGGCACAGTAGTATCAAGAATAGAAGTAGTTTCATCATAAGTATCATGTATAGCAGAAGTGGCATCATCAATAACATGTGACATATCAGAACGAATAGCAGAAGCAGGTTTAGGTGTCGCAAGCTTACTCAAAACAGAAGGTGAATCAAGTGCAGAGCTAGATGGCAGTTCCTTACCTCCCCTCATAGTTGAGGGATAAATCTTAGTTCTTGGATCTTTCAAGTTCTTCATAATGATAAGCAGATATAAATCCCAAGTGACTCAAAGAATAGAGCTATGCTCCCCGGCAATGGCGCCAGAAAATAGTCTTGAGAACCCACAAGTATAGGGGATCGCAGCAGTTTTCGGGGGTAAAGTATTCAACCCAAATTTATTGATTCGGCACAAGGGGAGCCAAAGAATATTCTCAAGTATTAGCAGCTGAGTTGTCAATTCAACCACACCTGGAAACTTAATATCTGCAGCAAAGTATTTAGTAGCAAAGTAATATGATAGTAGTGGTAACGGTAGCAAAGGGTAACAGTAGCAAAAGTAATGTTTTTGGTATTTTGTAGTGATGATAGCAATAGCAACGGAAAAGTAAATAAGCGAAGAACAATATATGGAAATCTCATAGGCAATGTATCGATGATGGAGAATTATGCCGGATGTGGTTCATCATGTAACAATCATAACCTAGGGTGACACAGAACTAGCTCCAGTTCATCAATGTAATCACTACAAAAAAATACACTTCTGTGATGATACGTGTTTGCCACAGTAGGTCGCTTTTTTGTCGTGCATGTACATCCATGACAAATTTATGACAGAATCAAGATAGTCATACCTGTGCTGTCGTAGAAGTGTTCCATGACATTACCAAAATTATCATCACGGAAGTGTCCACTTCCATGACAATAAATCGCGCGTCACAGAAGTGCTTTCGTCAAGGATGACCGAAACGTGGCATCCACCGTAACGGAACGCTGTTAAGCTATCGGGTCTGGTTTTGGATCCGATAACCCGTTAACAGCCCTGACCAATGGGGATTTTCCACGTGTAAAATCATCATTGGCTAGAGGAAACACGTGTCGGCTCATCGTTGGGACAGATGTCATCCACTCACTGGACAGAAGGCGCCTATGATACGTCGACACGTGGCACGGCCCAATAGTGGCCCATTCCTATGAAAAGGCCGGCCCATTTGACTTGGTCAAAAGCTGGCGGGCCGGCCCATGGAAAGCCTGTTAACGGCATGTTCGCATATAGCCCATTTACAGCCCGCTAACCCAAGGCCCGTTACGCCCTATCCGAATTAGGCCCAGTAGCGTCATCTGGGCCGTCCAATATGATTCTAGCCCGTTTTCACTTCTGGCCCATGTATAGCCCATGACGTCTTTCGGCCCATATGAGGCCCTTTGTAACTCTTGGACCATTAGCGGCCCGTGCTGAAACTGGCCCGTAATGAACAGTGTATTACTTTACACCCATTAACGGCCCATGGTGAAACTGGCCCGTAATGAATAGTGTATCACTTTATACCCATTAATGGCCCGTTATTCCGTTGGGCCGTTTCCAGCCCAAGTTAACTTTCGGCCTTCTGAGGGCCCATTTATTCTTGGGCTCATTTGCAGCATTCGGTTACTTATGGCCCGTTACTGTCATTTTCTGTTTGTGGGCCAAATTCAGCCCATCGTTACAGTCGGCCCGTTTGTGGACTGTTAGTCTGTTGGGACATTTTCATAGCATCACCAAATACGGCCTATTAACGGCCCGTTATGGTCAGCCCATAAAATGTACGATTTCCATTAAAGGCCCGTCTACGGTCCATTAAAGGCCCGTACAAGACCCATAAATGAGCTGGCAGCCCATGGATCCTACGAGGGGTACAAGGCCCATGGATCCTACGAGACGTAGAAGGCCCATGGATCCTACGAGACGTACAAGGCCCATGGATCCTACGAGACGTAGAAGGCCCATGGATCCTACGAGACATAGAAGGCCCATGGATCCGACGGCCCGTGAAGGGCCATGGTCGGGCGAATTGGCCCCCGTTTGAACGATATAGCATATTCAAAGAATTATCCTACTCAATACTATCACCTCTAAAAAGCCTACACTATTAAAACAAAGAGATCAAGCATGGAAAGGTAGAATAATCCTACACTATACAACAAAGAAATTACAGCCGATTATACCCACTGGGCAAATACAGCTCATACATCATGGACGCGCATCAACTTAACTCCATTTGAACTATAATCTCTTCATAAAATAGGATTGGCCAGATTCAGATAGCACAAATTTCAGTCTGCAAAATCTCCAATTCCTTCATGGTTACCTCAGTGTCTTGTTTCATTTTTTTGACTCCTGCATCTAATACCTGCATGTCCAGTCTCAACTTGTTGATTATACGTTGACAATCATGTACACGTTGTCTTGCCACCTCTAGTTGATGCTCGAGAACATCAGCACATTCCAATTCCAATCCATAATCATTCAGTAATGGCAAAAATATAGTTACAACAGTGAAGCGAACAAGACACTATTTTGTACTACATGGCAAAACAGGACTACCAATAATGTTACACGTCACTTTCAAAAAAATGTTACACATCGTGAAGCATAAGCAGGTGATATTTTAAAAATTATAAAAAAGATAGTCTGTGCAGCCTGCATAGAGAAATCCCTCTTAGCTCACCAGAGGACCATGATGTTGGGGCCCAATCGAAAACATAGACAAGTTACAAATTTAGACAGCACGTTGCATATAACTAAGTAAGTTGTTGGCCATTCTGTGCCTCAATTAAAGTCTTAGGGAGCATAATGAACAGCAGAGGGTTTCATACAAACATACTACAGCAGGCAAAACTATGCAATCATTAGCGTAGTATAAACTAGATTGTGAGCCTCATGCAATAATAGTTGGTTAATAGACTTCAAAGCTTCAGGCACACTTTGGCAGAGTAATTAAATGGTAAGGCCTTTAATTATGTCAACTAATAGTGATACAAGTACCGAACATCAGGCATGATTATTTGGGCATCTCATTAACTGAGGACAAATAAAGCAATTGAAAAGAGAAAATTAACTATGCCTGAAACAAACAAGGAATTGAACTGTTGAGTTGCATACAGTGACTTACCTTAGCAGGTTCAAGAGGCTCAGCGCAGCTCCTACTTCTCTTGCAAGGCTCCTTCCTAACATCTTGTACTTGAAAATCCTCAATCTTATCTTCATTGCACCCCCTCTACTGAAGGAAATATGCCCTAGAGGCAATAATAAAGTTATTATTTATTTCCTTATAATCATGATAAATGTTTATTATTCATGCTAGAATTGTATTTACCGGAAACATAATACATGTGTGAATACATAGACAAACAGAGTGTCACTAGTATGCCTCTACTTGACTAGCTCGTTAATCAAAGATGGTTATGTTTCCTAACCATGAACAATGAGTTGTTATTTGATTAACGAGGTCACATCATTAGTAGAATGATCTGATTGACATGACCCACTCCATTAGCTTAGCACCCGATCGTTTAGTATGTTGCTATTGCTTTCTTCATGACTTATACATGTTCCTATGACTATGAGATTATGCAACTCCCGTTTACCGGAGGAACACTTTGGGTACTACCAAACGTCACAACGTAACTGGGTGATTATAAAGGAGTACTACAGGTGTCTCCAATGGTCGATGTTGGGTTGGCGTATTTCGAGATTAGGATTTGTCACTCCGATTGTCGGAGAGGTATCTCTGGGCCCTCTCGGTAATACACATCACATAAGCCTTGCAAGCATTACAACTAATATGTTAGTTGTGAGATGATGTATTACGGAACGAGTAAAGAGACTTGCCGGTAACGAGATTGAACTAGGTATTGGATACCGACGATCGAATCTCGGGCAAGTAACATACCGATGACAAAGGGAACAACGTATGTTGTTATGCGGTCTGACCGATAAAGATCTTCGTAGAATATGTAGGAGCCAATATGGGCATCCAGGTCCCGCTATTGGTTATTGACCGGAGACGTGTCTCGGTCATGTCTACATTGTTCTCGAACCCGTAGGGTCCGCACGCTTAAGGTTACGATGACAGTTATATTATGAGTTTATGCATTTTGATGTACCGAAGGTTGTTCGGAGTCCCGGATGTGATCACGGACATGACGAGGAGTCTCGAAATGGTCGAGACATAAAGATTGATATATTGGAAGTCTATGTTTGGACATCGGAAATGTTCCGGGTGAAATCGGGATTTTACCGGGTTACCGAGAGGTTACCGGAACCCCCCGGGAGCCATATGGGCCATCATGGGCCTTAGTGGAAAGGAGAAAGGGGCAGCCCAAGGGGGCTACGCGCCTCCCCCCTTCCCCTAGTCCTATTAGGACTAGGAGAGGTGGCCGGCCACCCCTCTCCCTCTTTCCCCCTTGGGAATCCTAGTTGGAATAGGATTGGGGGGGGAGTCCTACTCCCGGTAGGAGTAGGACTCCTCCTGCGCCACCTCCTCCTGGCCGGCGCCTCCTCCCCCCTTGGCTCCTTTATATACGGAGGCAGGGGCACCTCTAAACACACAAGTTGACACAAGTTGATCCACGTGATCGATTCCTTAGCCGTGTGCGGTGCCCCCTGCCACCATATTCCTCGATAATACTGTAGCGGAGTTTAGGCGAAGCCCTGCTGCTGTAGTTCATCAAGATCGTCACCACGCCGTCGTGCTGACGAAACTCTTCCCCGACACTTTGCTGGATCGGAGTCCGGGGATCATCATCGAGCTGAACGTGTGCTCGAACTCGGAGGTGCCGTAGTTTCGGTGCTTGATCGGTTGGATCGTGAAGACGTACGACTACTTCCTCTACGTCATGACATCGCTTCCGCAGTCGGTCTGCGTTTGGTACGTAGACAACACTCTCCTCTTGTTGCTATGCATCACATGATCCTGTGTGCGCGTAGGAAAATTTTTTAAATTACTACGAAACCCAACAGTGGTATCAGAGCCTAGGTTATTGATGTTGATGTTATATGCACGAGTAGAACACAAGTGAGTTGTGGAGGATACAAGTCATACTGCCTACCAGCATGTCATATTTTGGTTCGGCGGTATTGTTGGACGAGACGACCCAGACCAACCTTACGCGTACGCTTACGCGAGACCGGTTCCCTCGACGTGCTTTGCACAGAGATGGCTTGCGGGCGACTGTCTCTCCAACTTTAGTTGAACCAAGTATGGCTACGCCCGATCCTTGCGAAGGTTAAAACGGAGTCTATTTGACAAACTATCGTTGTGGTTTTGATGCGTAGGTGAGATTGGTTCTTACTTAAGCCCGTAGCAGCCACGTAAAAAATTGCAACAACAAAGTAGAGGACGTCTAACTTGTTTTTGCAGGGCATGTTGTGATGTGATATGGTCAAGGCATGATGCTGAATTTTATTGTATGAGATGATCATGTTTTGTAACCAAGTTATCGGCAACTGGCAGGAGCCATATGGTTGTCGCTTTATTGTATGCAATGCAATCACGATGTAATGCTTAACTTTATTACTAAACGGTAGTGATAGTCGTGAAAGCATAAGATTGGCGAGACGACAACGATGCTACGATGGAGATCAAGGTGTCGCGCCGGTGACGATGGTGATCATGACGGTGCTTCGGAGATGGAGATCACAAGCACGAGATGATGATGGCCATATCATATCACTTATATTGATTGCATGTGATGTTTATCTTTTTATGCATCTTATCTTGCTTTGATTGACGGTAGCATTATAAGATGATCTCTCATTAAATTATCAAGAAGTGTTCTCCCTGAGTATGCACCGTTGCCAAAGTTCGTCGTGCCCAGACACCACGTGATGATCGGGTGTGATAAGCTCTACGTCCATCTACAACGGGTGCAAGCCAGTTTTTGCACACGCAGAATACTCAGGTTAAACTTGACGAGCCTAGCATATGCAGATATGGCCTCGGAACACGGAGACCGAAAGGTCGAGCGTGAATCATATAGTAGATATGATCAACATAACGATGTTCACCATTGAAAACTACTCCATCTCACGTGATGATCGGTTATGGTTTAGTTGATTTGGATCACGTAATCACTTAGAGGATTAGAGGGATGTCTATCTAAGTGGGAGTTCTTAAGTAATATGATTAATTGAACTTAAATTTATCATGAACTTAGTACCTGATAGTATCTTGCTTGTTTATGTTGATTGTAGATAGATGGCTCGTGCTGTTGTTCCGTTGAATTTTAATGCGTTCCTTGAGAAAGCAAAGTTGAAAGATGATGGTAGCAATTACACGGACTGGGTCCGTAACTTGAGGATTATCCTCATTGCTGCACAGAAGAATTACGTCCTGGAAGCACCGCTGGGTGCCAGGCCTGCTGCTGGAGCAACGCCAGATGTTATGAACGTCTGGCAGAGCAAAGCTGATGACTACTCGATAGTTCAGTGTGCCATGCTTTACGGCTTAGAATCGGGACTTCAACGACGTTTTGAACGTCATGGAGCATATGAGATGTTCCACGAGTTGAAGTTAATATTTCAAGCAAATGCCCGGATTGAGAGATATGAAGTCTCCAATAAGTTCTATAGCTGCAAGATGGAGGAGAACAGTTCTGTCAGTGAGCATATACTCAAAATGTCTGGGTATAATAATCACTTGATTCAATTGGGAGTTAATCTTCCGGATGATTGCGTCATCGACAGAATTCTCCAATCACTGCCACCAAGCTACAAGAGCTTCGTAATGAACTATAATATGCAAGGGATGAACAAGACTATTCCCGAGCTCTTCGCAATGCTGAAAGCTGCGGAGGTAGAAATCAAGAAGGAGCATCAAGTGTTGATGGTTAACAAGACCACTAGTTTCAAGAAAAAGGGCAAAGGGAAGAAAAAGGGGAACTTCAAGAAAAACGGCAAGCAAGTTGCTGCTCAAGAGAAGAAACCCAAGTCTGGACCTAAGCCTGAAACTGAGTGCTTCTACTGCAAGCAGACTGGTCACTGGAAGCGGAACTGCCCCAAGTATTTTGCGGATAAGAAGGATGGCAAGGTGAACAAAGGTATATGTGATATACATGTTATTGATGTGTACCTTACTAGAGCTCGTAGTAGCACCTGGGTATTTGATACTTGTTCTGTTGCTAATATTTGCAACTCGAAACAGGGACTACAGAATAAGCGGGCACTGGCAAAGGACGAGGTGACGATGCGCGTGGGAAACGGTTCCAAAGTCGATGTGATCGCAGTCGGCACGCTACCTCTACATCTACCTTCGGGATTAATATTAGACCTAAGTAATTGTTATTTGGTGCCAGCGTTGAGCATGAACATTATATCTGGATCTTGTTTAATGCGAGACGGTTATTCATTTAAATCAGAGAATAATGGTTGTTCTATTTATATGAGTAATATCTTTTATGGTCATGCACCCTTGAAGAGTGGTCTATTTTTATTGAATCTCGATAGTAGTAATACACATATTCATAATGTTGAAGCCAAAAGATGCAGAGTTGATAATGAAAGTGCAACTTATTTGTGGCACTGTCGTTTAGGTCATATCGGAATAAAGCGCATGAAGAAACTCCATACCGATGGACTTTTGGAACCACTTGATTATGAATCACTTGGTACTTGCGAACCGTGCCTCTTGGGCAAGATGACTAAAACACCGTTCTCCGGTACTATGGAGAGAGCAACAGATTTGTTGGAAATCATACATACCGATGTATGTGGCCCGATGAATATTGAGGCTCGTGGCGGATATCGTTATTTTCTCACCTTCACAGATGATTTAAGCAGATATGGGTATATTTACTTAATGAAACATAAGTCTGAAACATTTGAAAAGTTCAAAGAATTTCAGAGTGAAGTTGAAAATCATCGTAACAAGAAAATAAAGTTTCTACGATCTGATCGTGGAGGAGAATATTTGAGTTACGAGTTTGGTGTACATTTGAAAAACTGTGGAATAGTTTCGCAACTCACGCCACCCGGAACACCACAGCGTAATGGTGTGTCCGAACGTCGTAATCGTACTTTACTAGATATGGTGCGATCTATGATGTCTCTTACTGATTTACCGCTATCATTTTGGGGATATGCTTTAGAGACGGCCGCATTCACGTTAAATAGGGCACCATCAAAATCCGTTGAGACGACGCCTTATGAACTGTGGTTTGGCAAGAAACCAAAGTTGTCGTTTCTTAAAGTTTGGGGCTGCGATGCTTATATGAAAAAGCTTCAACCTGATAAGCTCGAACCCAAATCGGAGAAATGTGTCTTCATAGGATACCCAAAGGAAACTGTTGGGTACACCTTCTATCACAGATCCGAAGGCAAAACATTCGTTGCTAAGAATGGATCATTTCTAGAGAAGGAGTTTCTCTCGAAAGAAGTGAGTGGGAGGAAAGTAGAACTTGACGAGGTAACTGTACCTGCTCCCTTACTGGAAAGTAGTTCATCACAGAAAACTGTTTCAGTGACACCTACACCAGTTAGTGAGGAAGCCAATGATAATGATCATGAAACTTCAGATCAAGATACTACTGAACCGCGTAGATCAACCAGAGTAAGATCCGCACCAGAGTGGTACGGTAATCCTGTTCTGGAGGTCATGCTACTAGATCATGATGAACCTACGAACTATGAAGAAGCGATGGTGAGCCCAGATTCCGTAAAGTGGCTTGAAGCCATGAAATCTGAGATGGGATCCATGTATGAGAACAAAGTATGGACTTTGGTTGACTTGCCCGATGATCGGCAAGCAATTGAGAATAAATGGATTTTTAAGAAGAAGACTGACGATGATGGTAATGTTACTGTCTACAAAGCTCGACTTGTCGCAAAAGGTTTTCGGCAAGTTCAAGGAATTGACTATGATGAGACCTTCTCACCCGTAGCGATGCTTAAGTCCGTCCAAATCATGTTAGCAATTGCCGCATTTTATGATTATGAAATTGGGCAAATGGATGTCAAAACTGCATTCCTGAATGGATTTCTGGAAGAAGAGTTGTATATGATGCAACCAGAAGGTTTTGTCGATCCAAAGGGAGCTAACAAAGTGTGCAAGCTCCAGCGATCCATTTATGGACTGGTGCAAGCCTCTCGGAGTTGGAATAAACGTTTTGATAGTGTGATCAAAGCATTTGGTTTTATACAGACTTTCGGAGAAGCCTGTATTTACAAGAAAGTGAGTGGGAGCTCTGTAGCATTTCTAATATTATATGTGGATGACATATTACTGATTGGAAATGATATAGAATTTCTGGATAGCATAAAGGGATACTTGAATAAAAGTTTTTCAATGAAAGACCTTGGTGAAGCTGCTTACATATTAGGCATTAAGATCTATAGAGATAGATCAAGACGCTTAATTGGACTTTCACAAAGCACATACCTTGACAAAATTTTGAAGAAGTTCAAAATGGATCAAGCGAAGAAAGGGTTCTTGCCTGTGTTACAAGGTGTGAAATTGAGTAAGACTCAATGCCCGACACTGCAGAAGATAGAGAGAATATGAAAGATGTTCCCTATGCATCAGCCATAGGATCTATCATGTATGCAATGTTGTGTACCAGACCTGATGTGTGCCTTGCTATAAGTTTAGCAGGGAGGTACCAAAGTAATCCAGGAATGGATCACTGGACAGCGGTCAAGAACATCCTGAAATACCTGAAAAGGACTAAGGATATGTTTCTCGTATATGGAAGTGACAAAGAGCTCATCATAAAAGGTTACGTTGATGCAAGCTTTGACACTGATCCGGACGATTCTAAATCGCAAACCGGATACGTGTTTACATTAAACGGTGGAGCTGTCAGTTGGTGCAGTTCTAAACAAAGCGTCGTAGCGGGATCTACATGTGAAGCGGAATACATAGCTGCTTCGGAAGCAGCAAATGAAGGAGTCTGGATGAAGGAGTTCATATCCGATCTAGGTGTCATACCTAGTGCATCGGGTCCAATGAAAATCTTTTGTGACAATACTGGTGCAATTGCCTTGGCAAAGGAATCCAGATTTCACAAAAGGACCAAACACATCAAGAGACGCTTCAACTCCATCCGGGATCTAGTCCAGGTGGGAGACATAGAGATTTGCAAGATACATACGGATCTGAATGTTGCAGACCCGTTGACTAAGCCTCTTCCACGAGCAAAACATGATCAGCACCAAAGCTCCATGGGTGTTAGATTCATTACAGTGTAATCTAGATTATTGACTCTAGTGCAAGTGGGAGACTGAAGGAAATATGCCCTAGAGGCAATAATAAAGTTATTATTTATTTCCTTATAATCATGATAAATGTTTATTATTCATGCTAGAATTGTATTTACCGGAAACATAATACATGTGTGAATACATAGACAAACAGAGTGTCACTAGTATGCCTCTACTTGACTAGCTCGTTAATCAAAGATGGTTATGTTTCCTAACCATGAACAATGAGTTGTTATTTGATTAACGAGGTCACATCATTAGTAGAATGATCTGATTGACATGACCCACTCCATTAGCTTAGCACCCGATCGTTTAGTATGTTGCTATTGCTTTCTTCATGACTTATACATGTTCCTATGACTATGAGATTATGCAACTCCCGTTTACCGGAGGAACACTTTGGGTACTACCAAACGTCACAACGTAACTGGGTGATTATAAAGGAGTACTACAGGTGTCTCCAATGGTCGATGTTGGGTTGGCGTATTTCGAGATTAGGATTTGTCACTCCGATTGTCGGAGAGGTATCTCTGGGCCCTCTCGGTAATACACATCACATAAGCCTTGCAAGCATTACAACTAATATGTTAGTTGTGAGATGATGTATTACGGAACGAGTAAAGAGACTTGCCGGTAACGAGATTGAACTAGGTATTGGATACCGACGATCGAATCTCGGGCAAGTAACATACCGATGACAAAGGGAATAACGTATGTTGTTATGCGGTCTGACCGATAAAGATCTTCGTAGAATATGTAGGAGCCAATATGGGCATCCAGGTCCCGCTATTGGTTATTGACCGGAGACGTGTCTCGGTCATGTCTACATTGTTCTCGAACCCGTAGGGTCCGCACGCTTAAGGTTACGATGACAGTTATATTATGAGTTTATGCATTTTGATGTACCGAAGGTTGTTCCGAGTCCCGGATGTGATCACGGACATGACGAGGAGTCTCGAAATGGTCGAGACATAAAGATTGATATATTGGAAGTCTATGTTTGGACATCGGAAATGTTCCGGGTGAAATCGGGATTTTACCGGGTTACCGGGAGGTTACCGGAACCCCCCGGGAGCCATATGGGCCATCATGGGCCTTAGTGGAAAGGAGAAAGGGGCAGCCCAAGGGGGCTGCGCGCCTCCCCCCTTCCCCTAGTCCTATTAGGACTAGGAGAGGTGGCCGGCCACCCCTCTCCCTCTTTCCCCCTTGGGAATCCTAGTTGGAATAGGATTGGGGGGGGAGTCCTACTCCCGGTAGGAGTAGGACTCCTCCTGCGCCACCTCCTCCTGGCCGGCGCCTCCTCCCCCCTTGGCTCCTTTATATACGGAGGCAGGGGCACCTCTAAACACACAAGTTGACACAAGTTGATCCACGTGATCGATTCCTTAGCCGTGTGCGGTGCCCCCTGCCACCATATTCCTCGATAATACTGTAGCGGAGTTTAGGCGAAGCCCTGCTGCTGTAGTTCATCAAGATCGTCACCACGCCGTCGTGCTGACGAAACTCTTCCCCGACACTTTGCTGGATCGGAGTCCGGGGATCGTCATCGAGCTGAACGTGTGCTCGAACTCGGAGGTGCCGTAGTTTCGGTGCTTGATCGGTTGGATCGTGAAGACGTACGACTACTTCCTCTACGTCGTGTCATCGCTTCCGCAGTCGGTCTGCGTTGGGTACGTAGACAACACTCTCCTCTTGTTGCTATGCATCACATGATCCTGTGTGCGCGTAGGAAATTTTTTGAAATTACTACGAAACCCAACATCTACAAGGTGACACAAACTAGTTACTCGTCTCCTTGGAAGATAAATATGCATACTTTTCAGTCTGTGAACACAAAAGAATGAGATTATAACAAAACAACACCACATAATGAAACATGTCGCATCTCTTGCACTTGCACACAATGAAATGAGCATTTACTATGTCTGCACTATGTAAAAACTAGGCATACCTTCAAACTGGATCTCCAGGTACTCTTGGAGAGCCTACTGTAGTGTACAACCAAACCTTTATGTCACCTATGAGTTAGACAAGGCCCCACTATAGCAGCCCTTAGTGTTTAAATCGTTGACAAGCTCTGTTAGAGTGTTATGTCAAGAACAGCAAGTAATCAAAGCAAACAGTCCTAGTATGGCTGGCTGATGCAAACAAGCAATTGAACAGATGTGTGAGCAAATCTTACATATCAAGAAAAGAAGCAAAGAAGGAGGCTTAAAGACCATCACTTGACTGACCAGATTTAAGGGGCATTTAAACATCATGTGCAACGTATGAACTAATATAAACATTGCATATTCCAGATTCTACAATGGAATGCACATGTATTAGATTATGCCACGTATGATGATGCCTAAATGTACAGATAGCAGGCAGGAGTGATTCATCATTGCACGCACAATTGAATTGCAGGTTAAGGGCCAGTTCGATTCCGCCTTTTCAGGGCATATTGTCAAAATAAGCCATAAAAGATGTAAAGAAGTAATTTTTGAGTTATGGGCTTGGGCTTAACTAATTTCGCTTTGGAGGGGGGTGTTTCGGGTAGAACCTCACTAAAAATTGAAGGGAAGGGGAATAGTGAAATGACTCTGTTGTCTGCCTATATTACACTCAAAATGCAACTGCTGACGCCCGTGTCACACCTGACCCTCAAGTAAAAACAAGCACGCAAGCATTCATTACCCTGCCCGCTTGCATCTCCTCTCCCCTTTCCCTCTACCTCGATCCCCTGCCTGCAGCACTAGGGTTCCTCCAGCGAGCCGTCGTCACTGGTCCCATCTGGCCTTATCCTTGATGATGCTATGTCCAGCTAGGCTACATGGCCGGCGGGTAGGGGCAAATCTCCCTGGCTTCTCCTCCCTCTGGCGCCGCCCCTCATTCTCATGGTCTCCAGCAGCTGCTCCACTGTGGTTCGTCCAACGCACTACTCCGGCGGGCGCTGCACAACTACGGCTGATGCCACACTGCGGCAGAAGGCACCTTGTTCCCCCTCCCCTCCTCCCAGGCCATGGCCTTGAGGTGTTGTTGAAGGATTAGCTCATCCAACAAGGTGAGGATCTCCTCTGATTTTTTGTCAAATTTTCATTCTGATCCACTATACGATGAATTGCTATGAGCTACTTCTGCTGCTGCTATATGATGCATTGCTATGAGCTGCTCCTGCTGCTGCTATATGATGAATTGCTATGAGTTGCTGCTGCTGTATGATGAGTTGCTATGAGCTGATGTTGCTGCTATATGATGAATTTCTATGAGCTGATGCTGCTATATGATGAGTTGTTGCAAGCTGCTCCTGCTGCTGCTATATGATGAGTTGCTACAAGCTGCTCCTGCTGCTGCTATATGATGAATTGCTATGAGCTGCTCCTGCTGCTGCTATATGATGAATTGCTATGAGCTGCTCCTGCTGCTGCTATATGATGAATTGCTATGAGCTGTTGCTGGTATATGATGAATTGCAGACTGCTGCTATTGTATGATGAGTTGCTATGAGCTGCTGCTGCTATATGATGCTTTCAGGTGGTGCGGCTATACGATAATAACCAGCCACTTGGACCATCAAATTTCAATAAATAATTGTTCTTCATTTAAATGTGGGTCATGCGTACTTCGTTTAAATTAGGCAATGGGATCTCTATGGAAAACATTGACCAAAGTAGATTGTGCCAAGTAGATGGTATGTTTGTATTTGCATTTTGAGCAAATAGTGACGGTCTGTTTTCCTATCATATTAATTACTGCACTGGGTTCAATTTGTGATGTTTGCGAGTCAAATTAATTTCCATATGGGCAGCAAAATGAAAAAATATAATGCAATCTAGACTTTCCACTGATCATACCAAAGATTAGCTGAAAACGCAATGAAAAGAACTGGTTGGCTTATTACATGGAGCTTATATTCACAGGTGCTTATTTTCTTAGGATAACTCGTAATAAATGTCCCTAAGAAACTTGGCTAATAGAACTGGCATCCAAATAACATGTCACGATGATTGCAATGGAGGAGTGACGTACCATGGCACATCGTATAGGCTCACCACTGCCTCTCCTTTTTTTGCGATGTTCCATGAAATTGCCACATACATCTTGTACTTTTTCATTGTGTAACCCTATCTGCAAGTTGACACGGCTAATTTCAGACATCTCTACATGATACTACATTGCATATCCTTTGCGCATATTTAAACCACCAATTAACGATTGTGTGCGTACCATAAACTAGCCATGACTCTGTATCCTGGACTAGCAGGCACTCTAAGGGAGCCTAATGTAGTGCACTAGAATTCCTACATGCCACCTACGATTTTGTGTAATGTACTGCCCCTGTTCCTAAATATATGTCTTTGTAGAATTCTAGTATGGACCACATACAGATGTATATAGATGCATTTTCGAGTGTAGATTCACTCATTTTGCTCCGTATGTAGCCTATAGTGGAATCTCTAGAAAGACTTATATTTAGGAACGGAGGTACGAGGTAGTATCATGTATGACATCTACATATCATATTTAGCAGCCAGTAGTAGAAATCATTGTCTACACAAAGGGATTACTGGTCGAAAATCCTAGCAAAGCACGCTGGCAGGCACAAAACAATACAAGAGAGAGAGAAGCGCTTACAAGATCATAGCAATGCCTCAGTCCAGGATCTTGGTTGGCCAAGCTGTTAGATCCAGAAGAAACATCGTCCTTGTAGTTTTTGCTAGCTGCACAACAGGTAACAGCGACCGGTTAGTATATCTGAAGTACATCGGGCAGGTGATGCTGGACGGGTTTAAAGGTGACAAGTACCTAGGCCGTGGCGGGTGCTTGGCATCTCTCCAGACTGTGGGAATCAGGTTAGAAACATCAAGGGTGATGACGCTGCGTTGGCCGTTGGGGTCCGGTAAGGAGATCTAAAACCGTCGAGTAGGGTGTTTGTGGAGCGGCTCCGGTATGGTGGACTACGGTGTGGATGAAGCGGATCTATGGCCGTGGACGAGGGCGTAGGTGAAGCTGCTCCGGTGGTTGGGTTAAGGATGGTGTCGATGATGCGGATCTGGGGTCGTGGACGGGGCGTCAGAAGCTGCTCCGGTGGTTGGGTTAAGGGTGGTGTCGACGATGCGGATCTGCGGTCGTGGATGGGGTGTCAGAAGCTGCTCTGGTAGGTTGGATGAGGGTGCGAGGAAGCGGATCTGAGGCCGTGGACTTGTGAGTTGGCAAAGCGGCCCCGGTAGGGTTGAGAATGGTATAGGCGAAGCTACTCCGGTAGGGTTGAGGAAGGTGTCGGCGAAGCGGCTCCGGTAGGGTTGAGGAAGGTGTCGGCGAAGAGGATCAGAGGCCGTCGACGGGGGCGTCGGTGGGGCGGCTCCGGGGGGTGTGGACGAAGCGTCTCCGGTGGGGAGTACGAATGAGCCGCTGCAGATGCGCGGCGGTTGACGAGAGTACCGGCGAAGCAGATCCGGCGCCATGGACAAGGCCGACACTGAATGGGCTGTGGTACAGTGGTGGATGAGCAGTCTACTTGTTTCTAGGGGAGGTGGGAGGGGTAGATGCGGCCGCAGAAGCAGATCCGGCGAGGTGGACGCCGCTGGCAGTGAATGGGCTATGGTACGCCGGTGGATGAGCAGTCTAGGGTTTCGAGAGGGGAGGGGAGAAAGGGCGATGAAGTACGGACGGTGTGATGTAAGATGCTCTGGTGCTGTGGAGTTAGTCGTTTTTGTGGGAGGGGGAGAGGAAATGGGGGTGCCGTGTAGTGGGGGAACCGGAAGTTACCAAAGCAGCCCCGACCTATCATGTAGATGAGGGCGGTATTGTAACTGTTGGTCTCCGTGCACCAAGGACAAAAGGGGGATTTCGCATGCTAAAGACTAAGGTGGCGGAAATTTTAGAAGGAGGCGGGAGATTTTGCCGCCCGCGGGATCGTTCGTATCCAGTTTCAACTAATTTTGGACCGTGCTAGCGGGAAGGTCATGCTAGACTGTGTACACGGGGCACGCGTCAGCAGTTAATAACTGGTGTGAAGTCCACCCCAGAAAAAAGACAATAACTCGGGATGATGCGCCGATAACTTGGACGTTCACACGGGCGCGGCCAATCGTACGGGTGTAGTGGCGCGTTCACAAAAAAGGGATCAAACGCTCAGCCTATGTATTTCTCGTGTAAATAGATAATTTAGTGCCATTGGTTATTTACTTTAAACATAATGCATTGACGTGTTAGTGTAGAGGCGCACAAAAAGAAATGGATATTGTAGTCAGCTACTTAAAAGTGTTACCTCATATGATTACATAGCCTCCATTTCATAAATTGCGTACCCGTTGAATTCATATATGAATATTACATATATTACTTCAAAATAGAAACTTAAATCATCCAAGACTAATGAATTTGAATGCAAGAGTAACAATGGTGCATGTTCATGATAGCTACATTGGTTGTTTGAAGAAACATCACTGTAACTTTGGCATGCACAACTAAAAAGGCTTATTTAAATAGAAAAAATGTGATATGTGAGTGTCCAATCTTTATAGCGTTGAATCGATATTGTACCTTTGGCCACGATACGAAGTAGATATTGACTTATGTTCAAGCGATGCACGTCCACGATCGCTAGATAGTGATACGTGAATGAATTGTGCAATCTCTCTCACACGCATACATATCTCATTTCCCTGTGGGCATCGGAATCACACACGCGCACTTCGTGTATTTCTCTCCCTCCGTCAGGGTTAAATTCGTCTTTCTACCCCGTCCTACAAGTCTCTCACACAGAAACACACACGCTCTCTATGTCTAACACGCCCACCCCTTTAATTCCGCCCACCCACAGCCACTAATGTCTCTCACACATATGCTATCTACCTATCCCTTAATATAGCTAGATATGTGTCACACAAACTTCTTCTCCCTACTAGCAAGATGCCCATGCGTTGCACGGAACATCAAGATGCATTTGTATGAGAAGTTTATCTTGTGGGAGAAAAGGATGAACGAGGGAATGCCTTATTTGCAAATGCGGAGAGGGGTGTGGGTATCTTTTTGCAAAATTGCCATAGTTTCCTTCCTGTCCGTCGGATATAAATTGGATGGCCTATATTGCAGGATGGCAGGAACACCATCATCACCAACTCTGTTTTTTATAAGAGTAGAGACATGTGAGTGTCACTACCACCCCCCACACCCACACTTCCCAACACCGAAGGAGTAGGGTGACACCTCGATCTTGATACTAATCTATCGACTGGCTTCTCTCTCAAACATACACACACACACTACCCGGCACCGAAGGAGTAGGGTGGCACATCGATCTTGATAATAATCTATCTACTCCTCTTTCAAACACACACACACACACACTCGCTAGTTGTGCCTCTGTGCCTACCGCGCACACTCTCGATACGTCTTTCTCTCCCTCCCCCCCCAACAATGACAGCAGAAGGGTGACAACTCGATCTGATCATAATCTGTCAATTGGTTTCTCTCTCAAACATTGTGTCTCGGTGCCTCGCTCGGTAGCCCCCTCGATATGTAGACTTCTCGCGCGCGCACAGCTGTAGTGACGATGACGCTGAACCCAGTGTGCCTTGTTTTTACCGGCCTCATGTGATAGTTTTCACCCTGTTTTCTGTTAATTAACAAGGCAACCTTTTCTTTGTTACTACTAGTGAATCTGAAATCATTCGGGGCAGACATAAAATATATCACTTCAACCCAATTATCGCAGCAACTATTTTAAAAGAAATAAGCTAGCTGCCCGTGCGTTGCACGGAACATCAAGATGCATTTGTATGAGTAGTTTATCTTGTGAGAGAAAAGGTTGAACGAGGGAAGGCCTTATTTGCGAACGTGGAGAGACGTGTGGGTATATTTTTGCAAAATTGCCATAGTTTCTTTCCTATCCGTTAGATATAAATCCGACGGCCTATATTGCAGGATGGCACGCACACCATCATCACCAACTCTGTTTTCTACTCCCTCCGTCCGAAAATACTTGTCATCAAAATGGATAAAAAGAGATGTATCTAAAACTAAAATACGTCTAGATACATTTCCTTTTATCCATTTTGATGACAAGTATTTCCGGACGGAGGGAGTATTTGTCTTTTTAGAGATTTCAACAAGTGACTATGACCGGACCTTACCAACATACTCAAAAAAGTAGTCCATAATTTTGATGTTACCCTCTTTTCTTGGCGGTGCAGTGCCATCTGGATACCTCATAAATAAATAAAGTACTACATGATACTAATATATGATACATGGCGCAGGAGTACTAAGTATTATTAATACAGTTTTGCTAGAACTCATCTAGATGAGATATAATTTGGTCTCATTCATCTTTTATAGCCATTGGATGTGATGCTATATAAGATGCGTGTGTGCTGACGTGGGTTGTATTTGTTCTTGTGCAACGAACTGACCACTGCATGTCATGTTTGATAGTCTCAAGTCATTAAAAGCATACAAGCCCCACATCTCTTCTTGGTTGATTCCTCTATTTATGTCAAAAAATAAGAAACAACGTGAGAGTTAATGCACCACGCCTATGTGTTTACTATTTGGTTTTCGTAAGATGACTTAATACTCACCTAGACGGAGGGAGTATTCGATTTGACAGCGGGCGGCGCAGTTCCCGATACGGCTTTAATGCAGACGAGGGAGGGAGTAGCGGTTCCCGATATGTTGAACGGCCAATGCATCCTTCTTCAATTAATGCATGAGGGAAGTAATGGGAGGAGGTCCGGGAAAAGAGGCTGCACGATGTGAATGCAACGCAGTTTGCCCTCATTGCCCTCATATAAAGGCGCCCCTCCATTCCAATGCATCTACCACATCGTACGCACCTAAGCATTTGCCTAAGCACCTACACTAAGCGCAAAAGAGCTCACTCCAGACCCATGGCGGCGATGCTCGTGAGCGGCCAGCGGCTGCGCCAGATGGTCCACGACGCCGGCCTGCGGCATGGCGCCGAGGATCGTCTCCAGACGGTGTTGGAGACCGGCTGGTGGATGGCCGCCTTCGACGCCAACTACGACTCTCAGTTGGACCAGATGATCGTTGCCACCAGCAACAAGTTCACCGTCCTCAAGAAGCTCGCGGACGACATCGCCGTACTCCTCCAGCCCGCGCGCCCGGGCTCCTCATTGCCTGCCACCCTAATCGGCCTCCATGGCCGGAACCTCTTTCAAGCACTGGTGGCCCTGCGACTGCCCGCCGACGCCACGAAGAATGTCCACCTGGAGGTCGCGCTCGCCGCGAGGCGCCTCGCCCTGCAAGAATTCGTCGACCTACACATCCACATGTACGAGGAAATCATGTACATAGGTATCTACAAGGCCAGTGAGGACGCTACGACGTTGGCCTTCCTCAACCGGCTGGAAGCCTTGGATGCCTTTGCTGAGAAGCACCTCGACCTCGCCACAAAAGCCGCCGCTCCTTAGCCGCCGGTCGGTGGCCCGGCGCACTAAGTTGAGGAGGAGGAGGTCGTACGTTCGTGGATCCATCTTTCTTCTTGCCTTCTGTAACCACCACTGCGATCGCATCATCGTGGCCTTAATTCTTATTGTGCTGTTGCATTCTCGTTCCAGTCAATACCGACATGTGCGATCCCTTTGCTTAATTATATGCATCACTGTAACTAGTACTCCATCCGTCAATTTATAAGTTGTGCTTACCTTTTCCATCAACTTAGTGCAACGCGCGGGCATCTTTCTAGAAACACTAGAATATGTCTATGTAATCCATATGTGATAGTCCATTTGAAATCTCAAAAAAGACAGATATTTAGGTACGGAGGGAGTAATATATTAGGAGTATATCAAAACAATAGTGATTTCTTTCAAGTTTGTGAACAAATACTACTATTCTACTACTTTGGATCCGTCGCAACGCACGAGCACATTGCTGGTAAAAGGAAAAGGCCTGCCGCGTTCGCATCGCACCCCCACACGCCCAGGAATCGGGAGTACAACACGGCCCGTCTGGCACGACACATGGCTTAGGGAAGGCGTGTTGCCTAGCATTTTCACTTTCATGTGGGACCGCCGTTGAGCAAACCGACACCCCGCCCGCCGCCGGGTTGGAAAAAAGAAACGAGGGGAAGATCTAGCTGTAGCACGGAAGCCAAGAAATTTGGTGTCAGACGGGGCTCGTTGATAGAGTAGGAGCATTCCGTACTAGTACTACTCCTACTAGTACCAAGTTTGTACTCCTAATACTATATTACTAGTACTACCACTATACAACTAGTAGGTACGTGCACGGCACAACATCGTAGGAACAAAAAACGGGAAGATCTTGTTTTGGGTGATTTATCTTTTTTTCAATCAACGTAGTATGAATAATATGATGTGGGGGGCACCCATGAAGCTTATGTGGCTTGGTTGCATGGCTACGGAAGGTTAGAGAAAAATAAATAGATAATGTGTTTAGAGTGCACTCCACTAAATAGATATATATATACTTTGGATCCATTGCAACGGACCGGCACATCTATATCTATACCCCCTATATAGTGTGTGAAAAACTTTGAAAGTTGGTCGTTGGATGAAGCCAATCCGACGGTACAAAGATGGCAAATCCGAGCACTACTGGCCGTTGGATATCATCCACCAGATTCTGCCACATGTATAATCTAGAAGACTCCATGGTTGAACTTAATTCATGACTAAGGGCCTCTTTGATTCATAGGATTGCAGAAACACATGAATAGGAAAAAAGTAGGATTGGAATGGCATGTTCATTGGATCCCTATAGGATTTGAGTTTGTTTGATTGTGTCACATGAAAAACAAAGGATTTCTTTCAAGAGGTTGGAGTGCAGGTTAGAATTCCTGTGAAACGTAGTACAAATGAATCCTTAGGAAAATATTCTAGATGATTCAATCCTACGAATCAAACGACCAATGTAGGAAAAATTCCTAAGGATTCTAATCCTTCAAAGATCCTATGAAAATCCTTTGAATCAAACAGACCCTAACTTTGCCACAACTAAGCTTAGGCAAAGTTATTAGTTCTTCAAAATGAGAGAAACAAGTTGGAAAGCCTAAGGGAATCTTGCCCCATTTTTTGTGTGTATGTCATGTGGGGCCTTAGTGTGGCTTG
The DNA here is from genome assembly GCF_018294505.1 of Triticum aestivum. Classification (NCBI taxonomy): domain Eukaryota; kingdom Viridiplantae; phylum Streptophyta; class Magnoliopsida; order Poales; family Poaceae; genus Triticum; species Triticum aestivum. The sequence goes on from NC_057797.1 coordinate 88,218,254, forward strand.
CCTAAGGTGTGGATTGAATCAAACACTCGCCTAAGTTAATCAAACTTGCCTAACCTTACATTCCACCAGATTTTGCCACATGTTAGAATCCAGAAAGCTCCACATGTAGAAGCATAATGCACAAACCACCAGAATCTCATGCGTGCAATGCACGTGTACCTTACTAGTACTAGTTGGTAGTAGTAAGAAACAAATTCCAGTTTTGGCACGAGCTCGTACTGCGGGAGCACCACAAGGCCTGCCGCAGGAGTTACATTTCCCTCTCGGGGCCCACGGGAACCGAACTTCAGTGGCTTAGTGGTAGAAACAAGAAACGTGATGGTCGCCGTGGTTCAACTTCCATGGACAAGCTGTCATGTCTGCTGACACATGTATATCAAAACTAGAGTGTTTATATTTCAAGCACGTGAACAAGTATTATTCTACTACTTTGGATCCATTGCAACGCACGGGCCAGCACATTGGTAGTAGTAGTGTCCATCTCTATCTCTAGAGGCCTTCCCTCGTTCATCCTTTTCTCTCACAAGATAAACTACTCATACAAATGCATCTTGATGTTCCGTGGAACGCACGAGGATGTTTCCTTGGGGGTCTCTCCAGCGCGGCGTGGCCGTAGTTGCAAGTTGACGCCCCTTGAGATGCCGACGTTGAGGGGCACTCGGATTTCCTCCGATGAGCAGGTAAGATGAGTTTGATCACGTAGTAAATGCATTCTAAAGACTACTTCCGTGTCCATTTCCTAATTCTCCCCCTGCCCACTGTTTCACAGGTTAGGCTCGGTGCGAGTGGAGATTGGCTTGCATATGTACGGGAGGGTACCAACATCAATTTGCACAACATTTACAACGGTGAAACCGTTCCCGTAGAACCTTTGTCCAACATTGGGATCAGCCATGCAACGGGCCACCGCATGAATTGGTACGATGGAACCACGGTGAGATTGAATAAGATAGCACGAACCTTGCACATGGCGGTCAAAGGCGGACCATGCTGTCTGCGGCCGATTTGTTGCCGTACGAGTAGGAAGACGTTGTGCTCCTTTCTAACCGCATCTTCGCGGTGACAAACCAGGGGACTTATTTTGTATGGGACACATCCTACGATATACTCCCTCTCTCCCAGTTTATTTGTTTTGAATCTTTTCGTTTTATAAGTTTCAAATTCAAATTTAGAGCTCCCATCACATGTTGAGATTACAATGTCCATTAAATCGTTGCATGCATGTATAGTAAAGAAATAAATCTCGAGTTTGGCACGAGTTCGTGCTGCGGGAGCACCACAAGCCCTGGCGCAGGAGTTACATTTCCCTCTCAGGGCCGTCGGGACTGAGCTTTAGCGCCTTACTACACCTACCTTTGAGTCAATAACATGTGGGCCCGATAGGTGACTGGTCCACATGTAATGCTCCTATAGGCAGAGGGGCAGTGGGGCCAAGAGGGGTGAGTCGCAGGTCGGGGGACGTGTGGTTTCATGGGTTCGAGCGGCGTCATGGGAATCGTGGGTGGCTATGGTAGAAACTTGATGCTCGCCGCATTTTAGGTGGCCCACATGTCATGCACACAAAGGCAGAGGGGCGGTGCGGCCGAGAGGGTTGAGGCGCACGTCGGGGGCGTGGTGCCGTGGGTTGGAGAGGCATCATGGGAATCGCGAGATGAAACGTGATGGTCGCCGTAGTTGAACTTCCATGGACAAGTTGTCATGTCTATGGACACATGCACTGCATACCGATCACTGGAAGGAGTAGCAGAGAAAGCTATATATGCGGATAAATAGTTCCTTATAGTCAAGCGGACACACGCTACTACTCTGTTCCAAAGACATGCACACCAACGAAATAGTCCATCTATATCAATATACACCAAGAGGGAACAATTTTTTTTACAAGAGAGGAAATAATTCATCCATCCATAATGCCCTCCTGCTGGTGCAGCCTTTTCTTCTTCTTCTTCTTCTTCTTCTTCTTCTTGTTCTCATTCTCTGTGGGAGACGGCTTCGCAACAAGCTCTTTGGACCTTGCAGCTATCTCGAAACTCACACGGGCATCGAGGGCAGCATATTTTATCCGCTCGTACGTCAAGGGATAATTCTCCCATCCAGACGACCTTAATGCCACCATCTCATCACCCTTCTGAAGATTTGTACCGAGCACACAACTTTCTACGTCGAATAGGGATGGTGTCTTTTTATCACAAACTTCTACAGGAATTTTGATTCTGGTTTGTAGGTCAGCGATGCTATTCAAATCAAGGTTGTACGGCTCCAGCTTCTGTTTGTCCCCTTCGATGGCTGCCCCACAGAAGTATACGTCCTCCCGAGACAAGAAATCGTGAAGCTCACCTGGTATGGAGGGCGAGTGTATGATGTGGTACACCAAAACATCATCTTCGAAGCACAGCTGAAGGACGGCGGCGCGCTGGATCTTCCCAGGGGCACGCTCCGTGTACTCTGCGTCGAGACCGATGACCCTCGTCTCTACCTTTTCGAGGGAGTTGGATACATTGTTGATCCACTGCCGAACAACCCTTGGGTGGACGGTGACGGTGGCAACTATGCGCATCGAGCCTTCGACGAGGACATGTTGGACGCTAAAAACCTGCATCTCGATCTCTATCGCCATTTGGAACCGCTGGAACGGAGGGCTATGGTTTGGAGAATTAGGATTAGATGGCTAGTCTAACTGAAGTAGTAGATGATTATTTAAAGAGGTTAAAACAATGTGAACGCAGTGGGGTTTGGATGCAAATGAAGACGAAGGGGAGGTGAAGAAGCCGAGGAGAATCGGTTCCGATGGAGAAGTAAATGGGAGAAGTGGCGTGCAGGCAGTTGATTAGACGGCTAGGTAGACTAAACGAAAAGGCTATGCGGGTAGACTGATGAGTCGTACCTGTTCGTGTACGTGCCCATCCTTCCTGATAGGTGGGACCTATGCAAACAGATAAAAAATGTGTCGTAGTTTTTTTTGAGCGCGTGAGTGGGAGACACAACATTCTCTGGTTAAGGAATACTCCCTCCGTTTAGGTGAGTATAAGTCACCTTATGAAAATCAGGTTTTCCCAAAACCTTTAGGCGTGGAGCATTAACTTCCTGCTCGATCCCCTCCCAGCCTCGTTAGCCAGCGTTCTCTTCCTCTGCTGTCGTGTTCTACCTTTCCATTTTTCCTCTTCTCAAGTGTGGAACGATCTGCATGCCGTCCTTGATGCACCAGAACGACCATTGCATGCATCGCGGCAGGGCGTTGATTGGGCATGCGTGAGAATTTGGTTCTGCTCGCAATATGGATGATACCTGAACAATGAAGTGAACAGGCATGCTAGCACAGGAGACCTATTTACGCTATACAATACTGGAGTACTCATGTACCTACTACTACTACTAATACTACTACTACTACTACTACTACTAGTAGTAGTAGTAGTAGTAGTAGTAGTAGTAGTAGTAGTAGTAGTAGTAGTAGTAGTAGTAGTAGTAGTAGTACAACTATGGTACACTTGATGGTCAAAATACTATTCATCTGGTCCTCACAGTTAAGTGACAACACCCTGCGCCTGACACTAGTCCAGGCGGCGTGTTCGGGTTACCAAAGTCAGCCTCACCATGTGCACAGTGCAGTCTGTCACCGCCGCTGTACAGCACATTGGCGCCTCGCCTCGTCTCCCTCTCCGCTCCCATAGCACCACTCCATCTCCATCTCCTTCTCCATCTCCATCTCACTGTGCCCCCGTGTACCGTCACCTCACTCGCCTCCCCCAGTACCACTATTCCCTCGCTAGCCGCTCCAGCACCGACATCCTTCTCCCCCGTAAATCAAGCCCCCTTCCAAACTCCACCATGGCCGAACGCGAACTGTGCAGCATCCATATGAGCCGCGATTGGAGCAATCTCCCCAGTGACATCCTCGACCTCTGTTGTTCGTGTATGGATATGTTGAGCGCCCTGCGGCTGGCTGCATGCTCGAGGGACATGCACACGGCCATCGTCGAAGCGAGGCCTAAGCTTTTCAAGACACCCTGCTTGCTACTATCTGGTCTTGCGAGATTGGCTCACCATGATACGGAGGCGTGCATGATGCCCCTCGACTTCAATCCGATCTCCATTAGCCGAAACTTCTTTGCAGGTATGTAGTGGGTCGCCGTACATCATTTCCCTCGACATCGATCCGATCACCATCGCCCGAAACTTCTTGGCAGGTATGTACTGGGTCGGCATGAACTCCCACTGGATGGCTGCCTTCAGAGAAGACGGTAAAAAGTTGGTGCTCGTGAACTTCCAGACCTCCCATGAGATTATCCTTCCTCCGTTGGATTATATAGAGTATTACCATCGCGGTCCAAGTCATCTAGATTACTACGTCAGTTGGACGGACCTTGTTTTGCAGAAGATTGTAATCTGCCAAGTGCCCACACGACATGCGAATTACGCAGACTTCAAGCTAATTGCCTTGTTCGACCGCGGACTCGCCTATCTTTACGTCGGTGCCTTCTTTAGCTGGAGACAACTCGGCTCGCAGTGGATCATCGTCAAAGCTGATACACACTTCTGTGATGCTATTGAACACAATGGCATCATCTACGCGATCGACAAAGCAGATGGCACCACGTATTGCTGGGACGGCGCGTGTAAGTTGTTTCCTCTCATGTTAATGATGACGCCATGACACTGTTTGAACTTTTTGTGATGATTGGCATATCTCTGTTTGAGCAGAATTTGAGTAGAACTATGGCAATGTATTAGAGATGTCGTAAATCAGCTATATTTGGAATGAGTTAATTCATGCGATTGTGACCATGTCATTACAGCCAATTTGTACCCTGAATAATCAAACGGTTAGGAATATATGGATATTATCCTTATTTTACAGTAATCTATATACTACTACTAAATATGAGTGTGTATCAATGGCCATGTTAGTTTCCTCATTTTCATGATGTAGAAACATGCACCACACTGTTGGTTTCATCTAACCATACATTAGGGAAGTAAATGTGCATATGGAGAACTCTATATTTGGAAGTAGTGAAATCCTGCAATGCTTACCATGTGTACATACCTATATTCGCCCTTCAGCAATCAATGGCTAGAATAATATCCTCACAAAAATTTTGCCCACAGAACACGAGTATATAACAATGCATGGTCTGTTAGTTACCTTGAAGAATTTGTTTGTGAGGACAGAACATGATTACATAACATGCATGACATGGTAGTTTCCTGTGAAGAATCGATTGCGAGATAACATGAGTATAACCATGCATGGCACTTCTATATTTTCGAACCCAGTATACATTTCCCTGTATTTTCCTCCCAGTTCCAACAGGGACATATCAATGTTGTTTCTTGCATTATCCTACTCATACTCTGAACAATGCTGATCTTACATTAACAATGCCTGTCCTTTTTGATATGATGCAGTGTCCCTACAGTTACTGCCCTTTGTAATCACACCACCTTTGCCAAAAACAGGGAAGCACAACTGGTTCCTCGCTCGATCAGACGACGGCAAAAGACTGATGATCATTCGGACACATGAGCCGGAAAAGTTATATTGCAAAAACCCCACTGTATACAAGCACCGTGTAATACGTGAGTATCCGGACAGTGGTTGTTACGTCTATGAGCAGGATACCAGCTTGTTGGGGCCTTTAGGATTTTTTAGTTGGAGGCGGGTAAACAGCCTTGGTTCACACTCTCTGTTTCTCGGACTCAATTATCCGATTAACCAGGAGATCACCGTTGGCAAGGACCTTGATGGCAGAGAGGCTCTGTTTGCTATGGAAAACTGTGTCTACACGGCGAGCCCTAGGAGTTCGGGAGCAAACTCCCCTGATTGTCAACGATACAGCCTGCAGCCAAAAGAAGGTGAGAATGACAAAGGCATCCGGATTAACTTTGATCCTTGGATGTCTCAATTACGACAGGCAGTGATGTGGTTCGAGCCTTCAGGTTGATAGGTAATTGGGCTGTTGCATCGAAAGGGTGGAGTACTGGTGTCTCCGGATCACTGGTCGCTGAAGCGGGGCTGCAAATTATGATGGTGTTGGATCATCTCTTCGAATGACTTTGTTGTCTTTGCTGCTGGTTCTGGATGGGTAGTTCTTTCTTTTGTTATGCATATTCCTTGTCATTTGGTCATCCTCGTCTATGTCACTCTTACTATGTAATAGTTGCTTCTGTTTAGAATGTCATTCTCGTCTGGATCACGAGAGTCTGAGCGCTGCAGATGGGTGCGTTTTGGTGGTGTAGCAAGACTTCTTATGAACTATCATGTCTTGCTGTTTATGTCAGTAGTAGTCACTAGTCAGTGTTTGAATGTTGTATATATCGTTGTTTCGAACTGTTTATTGTCTCGAACTACTGGTGGGCTAAATGAGGGCATCACCATTCTCCAGTGTTCAGAGTATATCTCCTTTTTTCAAGTTATATAATTTGAGCTTAGTGTCTTTTCGATGATGTACACTTGTTTGGGCCAGTGAGGTGTCGTTGAATATGGGCCGAGTAGTAACGCAATGCCAAACAGGTCAATTATGACTCTCAGGCCGGGCTCTCAAAAGATCCTGAAAAAAAGGCCGGGCTCTCCAAAAAAGAATGAATAAGGACTCTTAGGCCGACATGTGGGCGCCACCGGTGTTTTCGTGCGCTTGCGCGCCGAGAGCATATTGGCGCGTGCTCGAAATTCATGCTACCTTTTCATCCGCAGTCTCCCGCCCCTCCCCCACCTCTGGAATCTCGATTCCTACTCCATTTCCCCCAAATCCCCCTCCTGTACTCCCTGTACTCAAGCGCACTATCATGTCGCCGGTCAATGCGGATCTCCGAGCTAGAGATCCTGAGGTCCGTCCTGCCTTTGGTCGTTGCGTGCTATCGCTCAACAGTGGCATGGCGGCGCTTGACGACCAGTTTGCCGGCAAAGTGCTGATGGTAACCATCAACGGTGACCGGCCTCCCGTCTCACCGGATGACCTTGTCAAAGCTCTTGGCATTGTGCACGGCATCCAAATAAGTGACTTGCTCGTCGAAGTCTGTCCGCCACCGGTTGATTTCTTCGTCAGGTTCCGGACAACTTTCGACTGCAGTCGTGTGTTCGAATCTTCCTGGCGTTTGTTCTGCGATGGCGCGCTGGTGAGCTTTGATCGGTGGCACCTAGGATGGGGCTCAGTGCCCTTTGAGCTTGAGTTTTTAACAAAGCTCGCCTTCCACGGCATGCCTCGGCGTGCTTGGAACAGCGAGTCCATGAATGAGCTTATCAACGACCTTGGAGGTGAGCTCGTAAGTATGTTTGTTTCCTCCAGACAGCTGGGCTCTGACGGTTATGGCATGGATGAAGAAGCCGTCCACCATACCGAAGGTGATTGGTGTTGAGATACCGATGCAGGAACCAGGGTTGTACTATTCGTTGCCACCAAGGCCGCCACAGGCCACGTTAGGGATGTACCTGTATCGAGTGTTCGTGCATGTCAAAGAAGTGGTCAATCCATCAATCGAAGTCCTGCCGCCGCCACTGGTGCCAGGATCCGTCGACGACGTCCATTACAGGAGTCAACGTCAGACTTTCCCCGTGTTGCTCGGAACGATGGATGGCACAGGGCCTACTCCATCGCGCGGCGGAGGCCACTGCTTCTTTGGGAGAAGAGGCAGGGCTGGCTGCCTGGATGTGCTCTAATTTGAGGTAACAACTGAATCTTGTCAGATACTAGTTAAATCCGAGCTATGGGTGTGAAGCACTGATATGCCAGTACATTTGATTGTGACATGTTCTAATTTTGTACCTGAACTTTTTTTAGAAAGGGTTGTACGTCAACTTAATGTGCTAGGAGAACTTATTGTGTTGTCTGTCTGTTTTCTTTGCACAACATTCAAGATATTTCCCCGTTATTGATAAAGACGATGAACCGTTATGTATGACTTCGTTGGTTTCAACATAGCCCTTTCCGTAGCGATCCACTGCTTCCATCCTGATTGTGCCGCCTGCGTGAAATTTTTGTATGCAAGTTCAGTGTACTATGATGTTTTATATGATTGTGTCAACTATATAAGTTTTTACTAAGCATCAGCAATGCATATGGCTGAAAGATGTATTTACGAGCATCGGCCGATGGGTCTCTCTCACTCTCTCTATCTCTCTCTCTCACGCACACACGCACACGCACAAGTGGGACCCGTTGAATTATTTATTTGCTCGTGACAGCTTTTAATTAGGTTCCACTGTAATCTAACTTTTTTCTTAAGTTATTAATTGAGCTCAGTGACTTCAAAAAGTTGTACAGAAGCTTTGTTTGGGCCTTTCCGGCGTCGCTGTATGTGGGCTGAGTAACCATGTTAGGTTATACTGTACTACACAGGCCTTTTTTGATATATTTTTTTAATAATACATTTTTTATTAATTTTCATAAATATTACGCTGGGTAATTTTTTCAAATATAATACACGGTCTGCCCGCTGCAGGCCGACTGGGCCTAGTCGGCCCACAGCAGGCCGATTGGATTCCAGTAGGCCTATAGCTGGCCGACTGGCCCCTGTCGGCCCACTGTGGGCCGATTGGAGCTAATTCGCTAGCTGTGGGCTAATTGTTTTTGTAAAAGTGTTAATCATGTATTTAAAAAATATGTGTATTGTGACCTTCTCCGCTCGCTGTGGGCCCACTGTTGACTAAAAAATAAGTTTTAAAAAGTGTTAATCATGTATTTAAAAATTGTTAAATGTGTGTATAAAAAATGTTCCTTATCTATACAATTTTTTTTAATGTGTGTATAAAAAATAGCTTTTTTTCAACATCAGCAATGCAACTGGGCCGACAGTTGTACATAATATCCGGGTCAACTTGTTATTCTCCGTCCTGCTGGGCTGCAAACTTTCCTAGGAGGTATGCATTAGGCTTAACAAGAAAATGGATTTTAAGAAATAATAAATGGGATGTAATTATAATAACTGGACAGTTACTATGCACCAAACACGTAATTAGTTTGAAAAATATATTATTTTTGAAATTTGAAAATTTTAATTTCATTACTTATTGCGCGCGTAATATTTCATTGGATTTTAACGTAATACAACTTTATTTTGAAATTATATTTAACCTGACTAGAAATTTTGAATACAAATATTTCGGATCCCATCAAAATGTGGGAATTTTTTTTTGAATTCTGTTTTGAGCGGTTGTTTGAAATTATTAATCGTTGTCCTAGCTAGAAGTTGGGATGTACTTTTAACAAACCGTAAATGGGCTGTAGTAAATTCCATTAAAATTAAAAAATGGGTTGTACATTATTACAAATCGTAAATGGGCTATATGTTCTCTGCAAATTCGAGCTGTGGGCCTACTAAGTTGATGCGTGCTAAGGGCTTTGTCAACTTAGTCAATATAAACGATTCTAGCTGCAGTGATCGTACGATGTCCATCCAACGGCCGTAGTGCTTCTTCAACCTCTGGTCTTCTTGCTCCAGCCGCCCAAAGCAGCGCCGGTCGTGTCGCGTGCTCTTGCCTCCCGTGGCCGGCTATGATGCCGCGGAGGCCTCACTGCCCCGTACTACTCCCACGCTGGCCAGGCCATCCCTGTACTCACCCACACCCCGTGTTATTCTACGGTGACAGCAGCCTCACACCGCAACCCAACCAGTGAACCCTCGTACTCATCTCCGCGCGGGCTTCCACTGCTGCGTCTTCCCTGGCTCCGTGTCGTCCCCTTCCTAGGCCTCACCGTCGTCCAGACCACCGCCCTGGTGCTCTCGGCGCGGCGTGGTCAACATGGTCAACGACCGACTTCCATCGGAAGAGTACTGTACATGCAGAGGCTGACAGCTGGGTCCACGGCAGCCGCAAGGAAGTGCCTCCTTATTACGCGCAAAATAATTATTCCTCCACCTGACAGCGGGGACCCACCGGATGGGCCACCGTATTTCACAAAAAAAATGATTCGCCCCCTGACTGTTGGGACCCACGAGCTACATCTTCGCACGCAAGGAAGTGCGTCCGAAAAAATGATTCGCCCCCCTGACTACTGGGACCCACCAGGCCCCCGACTGCTGGGACCCACCAGCTACACCTTCGCACGCAAGGAAGTGCGTCCGGGCAAAAAAACGATTCGCCCCTGACTGTTGGGACCCACCAGCTACATCTTTGCAGGCAAGGAAGTGCCTGACAGTCGGGACCCACCTGGTCGAAGCGTATGTAGCGTTGTCATTCTAGTCGCGAACGTGTACGTACATACTGGTCGATGTAGAGGCGCGCACGTGTCGTAGTAGAGGCGCGCACGTGTCGTAGTAGAGGCGCGCACGTAGCATGTACACGTACATACAGCGGCCAGGGTGCAAGAAAGAAAATACGGCCACGTATGTGTACATACGGGCGGGGTCTCGAACGCCTACTCGCGCATACGTACGGCCAGGGATCGTGTACATGGCTGGGTCGGAACGGAGAAACAGCATTGTCGTCGTGTTCATGGGGAGGCAACGGAATGCGTCATGTTCATGGGGAGGCAACGGAATGCGTTGTGTTCATGGGGAGGCAATGGAATGCGTCGTGTTCATCAGGAGGGCTTGGACGGAACAGGTGATGGAAACGAGGCCTGCGTACCGCAGAATGGAGGAAACGGCCTTGTGTTCGACCGGTCACGTTCCAAACAGGATCCTGTTCATCGGGAGGGGTCTGGCGTACCGCAAAACGGAGGAAACGGACCTCCTACGGTCGAAACGGGGGTCCTGTTGATCGGGAGGGGTATGGCGTACCGCAAAATAGAGGAAACAGACTTGTGTTGGAGCGCTACGATCGAAACGGGGGTCCTGTTCATCGGGAGGGGTGTGGCGTACCGCAAAAAGGGACTCCACGGGATACTCTTCATCTCCACCATCAACCTCCGCCAACCTTCACGGGCTCCTGTTCATCCAGCCTCCACGGGCTCCTGTTCATCCATTCTCCACCGTGCGCTACTCCACCGGCTACTGTTCAACCACCCCTCCACCGTCTACTGTTCATCCAGCCCTTCACACCACGGGGTCATGTTCAACCACCCCTCCACGGGCACCCCTCCACCGTCTACTGTTCATCCAGTCCTCCACACCACGAGGTCCTGTTCATCCACCCCTCCACAGGCACCCCTCCATCGTCTACTGTTCATCCAGCCCTCCACCACACCACGGGGTCCAGTTCATCCAGAGGCAACGCCACCGCTCACTGTTCATCCAACCCCCCCCCCCCCCCCCCCGCAACGCTCACTGTTCATCCCATCAATCAGCTTCGGTTAGCAGCAGTAGCGAAGGAATTGCTTGATCGGGTTCAGTTAACAGCTATCGATCGATCGCTCAGGTTCAGTAACGCGTAGCCTGCAGTGCAATCGCTCGGGTTCAGTTAGATCCCAACGCCTCGCTCGGGTTCAGTTAGAGCCAATGCCTCGCACACACGCGCGTACGTGTACGAGAGAAACGCGCGTCGCTCGGCTCCCGACCTCCCACCGTAACCAGGAACTCCCCGAAATTTTCCTCCCCCTCGCTTCTACCATGGTTTTTTCCGTCATGGACGGCCCAAAGAATGTCATGCAGCTGCGTCTTCGGCCCGCCCGGGACGAAAAGCCCATTTTCTGTCATGATTTTTTGTCATAGAAGTAGGATCCCACCACATCGATGATGATACCGGGTTTTGTCACAATTATCGTCATAGAAGTGTCACATGTATGACAGAAAAAAATTCGTTCGGCCCAAAATGTCACGGATGTGTCTTTTTTTGTAGTGAATGTAGGCATGTATTCCGAATATAGTCATACGTGCTTATGGAAAAGAAATTGCATGACATCTTTTGTCCTACCCTCCCGTGGCAGCGGGGTCCTAATGGAAACTAAGGGATATTAAGGCCTCCTTTTAATAGAGTACCGGAACAAAGCATTAGCACATAGTGAATACATGAACTCCTCAGACTATGGTCATCACCGGTAAGTATCCCGATTATTGTCACTTCGGGGTTAACGGATCATAACACATAATAGGTGACTATAGACTTGCAAGATAGGATCAAGAACACTCATATATTGATGAAAACATAATAGGTTCAGATCTGAAATCATGGCACTCGGGCCCTAGTGACAAGCATTAAGCATAGCAAAGTCATAGCAATATCAATCTCAGAATATAGTGGATACTAGGGATCAAACCCTAACAAAACTAACTCGATTACATGATAGATCCCATCCAACCCATCACCCTCCAGCAAGCCTACGGTGGAATTACTCATGCACGGCGGTGAGCATCATGAAATTGGTGATTGAGGATGGTTGATGATGATGATGGCGACGGATTCCCCTCTCCGGAGCCCCAAACGGACTCCGGATCAGCCCTCCCGAGAGGTTTTAGGGCTTGACGGCGGCTCCGTATCGTAAAACGCGATGAATTCTTCTCTCTGATTTTTTCTCCCTGAAACCAAATATATAGAGTTGGAGTTGAGGTCGGAGGAGCTCCAGGGGGCCCACGAGGTAGGGGCGCGCGCCCCACCCTCGTGGACAGGTGGTGGGCCCCCCTGGCCTTCATCTTTTGCAAGGATTTTTTATTATTTCCGAAAAGTTGTTCCATGAAGTTTCAGATCATTCCAAGAACTTTTGTTTCTGCACATAAATAACACCATGATAATTCTGCTGAAAACAGCGTCAGTCCGGGTTAGTTCCATTCAAATCATGCAAGTTAGAGTCCAAAACAAGGGCAAAAGTGTTTGGATAAGTAGATACGACGGAGACGTATCATCCTCTGATTCTTCAGTGTTGTCTTCTCTTCAACCTCGATTCTCCCATTAATGTTCTTACTGCCAATGGCACATCTCTTCCTATTGCTAGTCGTGGTATTCTTTCCACTCTGTCCTTTTTTGTTCCTAGTGTTTCACATGTTCCTCGCCTTACCATGAATCTTTTTTCCGCTGCCCAACTTACTGATTTTGGTTGTCGTGTCATTCTTGATACCGACTCTTGCTCCATTCAGGATCGTCACACCAAGGCTTTGGTTGGTGCTGGGCCCGGCGCCGTGAGTCAGACGGCCTTTGGGAGGTTGACTGGCTTTGTGTTCCTTCCGCTGCCACCACTTCTGTCAGCTCTCATGCTCTTGCTGCCTCCACCTCTGTGTCCTTTCAGCGGTGGCATCATCGCCTTGGTCACATCTGTGGCTCTCGCTTGTCATCCTTAGTGCGTCAGGGCCTCTTAGGGTCTGTATCTGGAGATGTTTCTTTACATTGTAATGGTTGTAGACTTGGCAAACAGACCCAGTTACCATATCCTATTAGTGAGTCGGTATCTCAGCGTCTGTTTGACTTAGTTCATTCTAATATCTGGGGTCCTACTCCCTTTGATTCGAAAGGTGGTCATCGCTACTATGTTTTGTTTATTGATGATTTCTCTTGCTACACTTGGCTCTAGTTCATGAAATCTCGTAGCGAGGTTCTTTCTATATACAAACGATTTGCTGCCATGGTTCACAACCAGTTTTCCATGCCTATTCATACTTTTCGTGCTGACTCCGTTGGAGAGTATATCTCCTAGATGTTGCGTGGGTTTCTCGCGGAACAGGGTACTCTTGCCCATTTCTCATGTCCTGGTGCCCATGCTCAGAATGGCATTGCAGGACGTAAGCATCATCATCTTCTTGAGACGGCTCGTGCGCTGGTGATTGTCGCTTCCCTTCCACCCCACTTTTGGGCTGAGGCTGTTTCTGCATCCACCTATCTCATCAACATTCGGCCATTGCCTGCCCTGCAAGGTGGTATTCCTATTGAGTGTCTCACTGGTTGTTCTCCTGACTACTCAACTCTTCGTATGTTTGGATGTGTGTGCTATGTCCTTCTTGCCCTGCGAGAATGCACCAAACTGACTACTTAGTCGGCTGAGTGTGTTTTTCTTGGCTACAGTGATGAGCACAAGGGCTATCGTTGTTGGGATCATGTTGGTCGTCGCCTGCGCATCTCGCGTGATGTGACTTTTGATGAGTCTCGTTCTTACTACCCACGTCCTTCTTCCTCGAGCTTCTCTATGGACGATATTTCTTTTCTTCTCCTTCCCGATACACCCTGCTATGTGCCTTACGTTTCCCCTCCTCCTCCGGCACCTCTCATTCATCCTCATTCACCACCGACACCATCTTCCCCATCCTCCTCCTCCACCTCTCCACCATCATCTCTAGTCCGTCGTCCTCTCTCACCGTTCCCTCTCCACTATACTCGCCGCCCTTGTACTGAGGGTGATTCCCCAGACGCGCCTTCCACCTCTGGCACCTCCCTTCACGCCTACCCCGGTTCATAACCTCCATGCTCGGCCTCGCCCCCCACCTGATCGCTATTCTCCTGATCGATACGGCCTCTTTGTTATTGCTGAGCCCACTTCCTATCGGACTGGCATGACTCAGCCTGAATGGCAGCTTGTGATGGCCGAAGGGCTTGCTGCCCTTGAGCGCTCTGGCACATGGGATCTGGTTTCCCTTCCTTCTGGTGTTCGTCCCATCACCTGCAAGTGGGTCTACAAGATTAAGACTTGCTCCGATGGTTCTCTAGAGCGCTACAAAGCTCGTCTTGTGGCCCATGGTTTTTAGCAGTTGCAGGGACGCGATTATGACGAGACATTCGCCCTGTGGCCCACATGACCATTGTTCGCACTCTCCTCGTTGTGGCTTCTGTTCATTATTGGTCTATCTCTCAACTTGATGTCCAGAACGCTTTTCTCAATGGCGAGTTGCATGAGGAGGTTTATATGCAGCCACCACCAGGGTACTATGCTCCTGATGGTATGGTATGTAGACTTCGTCGCTCCTTCTATGGTCTTAAGCAGCCCCCTCACGCCTGGTTTGAGCGTTTCACCTCTGTGGTGACTACCACTGGCTTCTTGCCCAGTGATCATGATCCCGCGTTGTTTCTTCACACGTCTCCTCGTGGTCGGACTCTTCTCCTTCTCTATGTTGATGACATGATCATCACTGGTGACGACTCTGACTACATTGCATTTGTTAAGGCTCGCCTTCGCGATCAGTTCCTCATGTCTAATCTTGGTCCACTTTGCTATTTTCTTGGGATTGAGATCTCCCCAACCTCTGATGGCTTCTACATCTCCTAGGAAAAATATATTCATGATCTTCTTACCCATGCCGCTATCGGTGATGAGCACACTATTGTGACTCCTATGGAGCTCAACGTTTAGCTTCGTGCCTCTGACGGTGATCCTCTTCCCAATCCTACTCGCTATCATCACCTCGTTGGCAGCCTTATCTATCTTGCTATTATGTGTCCTAACATCCCCTATCTTGTCCACATCCTGAGTCAGTTTGTTTCAGCCCCCCACCTCTATCCACTATAGTCATCTCCTCCGTGTTCTATGATATCTTTGTGGCACGATCTCTCATCGCCTTTTCTTTCCCCGCTCCAGCTCTCTCGAGCTCTAGGCCTACTCTGATGCTACCTGGGCTAGTGATCCCTTTGGTCGACGCTTGCTGTCGGCTTACTATGTCTTTCTTGGTGGCTCTCTTATTCCCTGGAAGACAAAGAAACAGATTCTCGCTCAAGTATAGAGGCTGAGTTGCGAGCAATGGCTATGTTGATGGCTGAGGTGATCTGGTTACGGTAGTTACTTGAGGATTTTGGTGTGTCTGCTACTACCTCGACTCCCTTACTATCAGACAGTACCGGTGCCATCAGTATTGCGCGTGACCCGATGAAGCATGAGCTCACCAAGCACATCGGTGTGGATGCCCACTTTGTGCGTGCTGTTGTGCAGGATCAGACTCTCGCTCTTCATTATGTGCCTTCTGAGTTACAGTTGGCGGACTTCTTCATGAAGGCACAAACTTGAGCACAACATGGCTTTTTATCTCCAAACTCAGTGTTGTTTACCCACCATGAGTTTGAGGGGCGGGGGGTGTTAGATGTGTATAATCCCCTTTCTGTATATCCCCATTGTATAAGGGGCTTTCCTGCACTTTACCACACATGTATATGTATTGGCCTTTGGCCCTCAGTGAATACTAGTTGCTCATTATCCAACACATGCCATCAATAATCAAGATTCGAAATGAGATTACTACAAATATGAGTGTTCGGCAGGCAAGAAGAGGTCAGAGTCATGAGCCGGCCGTTGTTACTAGAGTTTCGCCACAAGGCTGACAATACAATTCTACTCCCTCCGTCCCAAAATTCTTGTCTTAAATTGTCTAGACGGCATCGGGAGTACTTTCTAGATGACGATGCCCTGCTGGATTAACCTCATATTTGACTTTATCCGTGTGTCCACGTGATTGTTTGTTGTTTAGTGCGGAATCAACACTACTAGAAGGATTTGGCGCGCTTTGCTGCATCATTGGTGTTATTAGGTTTCTTATAACAAATTACTCACTCTGTTTCAAAATATAGTGTGTATTACTTTTTGAAAAAGTCAAACCTCTTTAAGTTTGATCAATTTGTAGAGAAATATATCGAAGTCCATAATTTCAAATCGGTATCATTAGATTCATCATGAATGGAGTTTCGAATTTTTTTGTCTAATATTGTGACTATCGATATTTTGGCTCTGGCTTGGTCAAAGTAGAAGGGATTTGACTTTCCAAAAAATTAATACCCCTCATATATATTTTGAAACTGATGAAATATTTAGTTTGACAGGTGGGGGAGATGATGGAGTGTGTTTTATTTTTATTTATAATGCGGTCATTTGATGGGTCTTTTGTGATGCTAGTTTGTGTTATTCAACCCATATTTATGTGAGGAAATATCTACGGTGGTGGTTACATGTACTATATTTAATGCTACAGTATCACATGGTGACTTTTTTTTCTAGGTCCTGGGATGGTACGCGGGATTGATATGTTTTTATAGGTCATTTGCTACTGATTTTTTGAAAAATCAAGCAAAATCGTAAACCAAATCCAATATTAAACATCTTAACCGAATGAAAGAGTTTCAAAATTAGGGAATGTAGTGAAAAGTAATTAAATGGAAAATCTCCTTGAGAAATTGTTGACCCTGTCAAAATCGGGTGACTCAATTCTAAATTAAAGATCTTAATTAATTGTGAGGCCTTAAAAATTAGGAAGCATAGTATATGGTGTAATATAATTGGATGGGGGGAGCTTTGATAAATTGTTGACCCGGTCAAAATCGGGTGACCTAATTCTAATTGAAGACCTCAATTGATTGTGAGGCCCTAAAAATTAGGGAACATAGTGTATAGTAATATTTGTTGATGGCATGCTTTTGCATTCGTTTATGGCCTCCTCGAAATTTGTTACTCCCTCCATCCGAAATTACTTGTCGCCTAAACGGATAGAAATAGATGTATCTAGACCTAAAAATACGTCTAGGTTGTGGCTGGTGGCTCCCTGGTGGTGGTGGCGAGACGGCTATGGCTGCAGGTGGTGATGGCTCCGGCGGCCGGTGTGCTGCAGCGTGGCTGCATGGATTGTCCGGATCCGTTGGGGTCCGGCCGGGCCTGTGGAGGCCTGGTAAGTCCCTATCGCTACGTCCGGTCGGCTCCGCGGCGCGGTGGAGGTTGTCCCCTCTTGTCGGCTGCGTTGTGGTCGCCCCCGAGCCCGGTGTCCCCTCGTCCTCCCTCCAGGCCTCATGTTGGTGGCCTCAGTAAGACGGTGAAGTTGGTGCGGTATCCGTGGTGGCACAGACTCGTGGGCGGCATGTTAGGCGGTGCACTCTCGATTGTCTATGTTGGTGTTGGTTTCGGGGCGGGAGAAATCCCTGGCGGCTCCTCCGCCACCGGCGTGGCTGCACCCGTGGGCGTTGCGGACCTTCTTGAGGGGCGTCGGTGATTCCCCTTCCTGTCTACCAACCGCGTACCGGGGGGAAACCCTAGGACCTGTCCGGACAGCAGCGGTGTCGCCGTCGCATTCCTTTCCGAAGGTGTTGCTTGGTACGCGAGACTTGGGAGTGTTAGGCGTGCGGTGGTACTTCTCCGGAGGGTGCGGCGGATATCGGCCATCTTCGCTTAGTTGAGCTGCCGACGTCGGCATTTGTTTCTTTTTCTTTCTCTTGTTTTTTTCTTGGGCTTGTTTGTGCTGCGGCCCCAGCGAGCTGGTTGTATTGGTTGGTTGTTGTTTTATAATATATATATAATATAAAGCGGGGGAAACCCTTTTTCTTAAAATACGTCTAGATACATTCATTTCAGTGATAAGTAATTTGGGATGGAGGAAGTACTTTTCTAATTGTTGTATGTACGCAGGAATTTATTTTTGAAAGTAAAATAAAATGCATGTGGAAGTGCGTTCCGAGCCGGGAAGGAACCTACTGTCGCTAGAGAGGATCTATCAACACGTCGAGTGCAAGATCAGCACGCTTTATCCGAAGTTAATTTTAAGATGAAAGAAATACAAAACGAAACCAGAACAATCTCTGAAGCATTAGCGCTACGTGCATGTGCTAGGAAAACCATGCATGAGTCCATGATTCTGTGATGTGTGGTGGAAAGGGAATACCTGACGGCCTCTAAGAAAACCATGATCGTTGCGAAGCCGAAGTCCAGTGGCCCGAGCACAGTCGGGTAGCCGCCGAGCAGGACGACGGTGGCCCAGGTGAAGGCCAGCGTGCCGAGCGCGTTGCCCACCCTCTCCATCAGCGCCACGACGCCAACGAAGCAATTCAGCCACTTCTCCGGAGCGGCCGCCGTGCCCTGCCTGGAGCCGCAGGCGGCACCCGGCACCTCGATGCGGTGCTCGAGGCCGCCGGCGGCGATGCTGCCGGCCATCGTTTGGACGACGGGCTTCTTGGCCTCGTCCGGCGCGGGAACCTCAACAGTACGTACACTTCTCAACGACGGATGATAATACAGTTAAGCATGCTTTGGTCGATGATGTGACCGTTATGTCTGCTGATTTTAGAGAGAGATGTTTTACTTAGTGAAACAATAGAAGTACACCAGAGTACTTGTGCAATTGCCAAGTGGATTCCTAGCACGCAACGTTTGCCTGGGCGCCGGCCGGCACGTCAAAGGAACGTCTGAATAATGCAATGGAGCAAGGCCTTGGATGAACATTCAGCGGGGACAAATTATCTCAAAAGGAAGGTCAGCAGAATCAGCAGGCAATAAGTGGGGCGGGCTGTATGGCTGCAATGTCAAACAACTCAGGCTGTATGGAAAATGCTAAAGCTCAAACAAACAATTATACCGGCTGTGGCCTCACACCTCGAAGCTCCTTTTTTTCTTTTATTTTTTTGAAACAAGGCAAAAAGATTTGTCATTTTATTGATTAAGGAGCAGTTTGAGCAAAACCCACAAGGTGGGCAAATAAAAGTCAACTCTCATGGAATTACAACACTCATATGCTTGGCACCGGTCAAAGCCCAAAGGGAG
Source organism: Triticum aestivum (assembly GCF_018294505.1). Lineage (NCBI taxonomy): Eukaryota > Viridiplantae > Streptophyta > Magnoliopsida > Poales > Poaceae > Triticum > Triticum aestivum. The sequence continues at coordinate 88,237,552 of NC_057797.1, forward strand.
ATCTCCTCTTTGATCATGGCAATAATGATCATCGAAGGGGCGGCGGTGTTAGGAAATACCCTAGCATTGTGCTCCGACCAAATCTCTCATGAAATAAGCATCATCAAGGAGGCAAGCGCTTTGGGGGATCCACGTTGAAACAGGAGGTTACCATTCCACCAATCCCTTACCGAAGCTATCACGACCCAAGTCGCTGGAAGGATGTCATGCATGCCTAGCCAAGGAAGGATGACATTCCAAATGCACATACTGAAGCGGCATTGATAAAGAAGGTCAGTTGTCGATTCTTGGCTTTGCTTGCAAATGGGGCAAAGGGCGCAATTTGGCCAACCCCGACGAATCAACTGATCAGATGTTCAAATCATGTTTTAGAGAACCAACCAAACAAAGAATTTGCACCTAGGGGGAGGGGTAGATCTTCTAGACTGCTTGGACCAAGTCCGAAGAAGTGAGATCCTCAAACCAAGCCTTATAGGCAGAGGAAGCGCTATAGTTGCAGTCCTTAGCGAACTTTCATAGGATGGTGTCCTCAATCTCAAGAATAATAGTGATGGTGGTGAGCTTGTCTCAAAGGTCGGCGAAAAATTGAATGTGTGAAAGGCTAAAACCATTACTCATATCAATGCATGCAATCCATTAGTTATTTGCTAGAGCTTGTTGGACCCAGCAGTTTTATCTGAGAGAGAGAGAGTTTGACGAATTTAGATGCAATGTCATAAGGGTGTAGGCCATGAAGCCACGAAGAGCTCCAAAATCTGTCGGTGTGGCCATTACGATGATGGTGCAGGAGGCAGCCGCAAAAAGGTCACGGTGTTCAACACTGCACAGCGAACCCAAACCGATTTGGTGGCAACCTTCCACTCTAACCATAGTCAACGGAGACGAGTGGCTTTAGCAAACTTATCCAGGGTGAGGACACCCAAACCTCCATCCTCTTCGGTTTGCAAATAAAGTCCCAATTAGTTTTATACTTGACTTCTTGTACATATATTTCTTCCTTTTATAAAGCTAAGGTACGCTTTTAACGTACCCTGAAAAAAAAGTTTTGTACTTGGCTCCAGAGACCTTTTTATCAGTGCCCGGACATACAGGGCTGTAGATGCTCTAACAAGAACGCGTGAATCCGTTGTCGTCGGGGAGCCGCATGTTCGAACCGACCGTATTTATAATGGGCCACGTGATTGGGCTTATGCGCGCGCAAAGGGCCCCAAACGGCGACCATAAGCGAGCAGCTCGACGACACACATGGCCATTCCGTGTATAGGAAAAAAAACACGCAGGGTGCTTCATTGTCGCCGATTTTTTCGAGGCGGCGCCGATGAGCCGGACGCGGCGCGCAACCAGCCTCTCTGGCAGGGATACGAATCGCTGGGCCGTGTGGAAGTCCCGTCCCAGCTTTGAAGTTTGAACCCTTTCTGATCTGACAGGTGCACTCTCGCCTTCTCGCCTCTGATTAATCCCTTTTATCACCGGCTGATCTCCGGCCTGAGGTCGAGTGCCGCCGGAGCACCGGGCTCTGACAATCCTAGAAGTGCATTGTTCACATACACCGGTTCAATTCGTGGTTGTATGAGAAAGGTACTCGTACTCTGCAGTGTTCAGTTAATGGCCAGTTACGATCTTTGTGAGATAGGTACTCTGAAGCAGAAATTTCAATATTTGTGGTGTGCGAGTAAACCAAATAAATTACCATGCTGCTACGTGGTTGTTTTTTAGTTAAAATAGATTGTGCTAATGATCTCCCCCCTCAATGAATGAATTGCATGGTCCTTTGTCAGGTTCAGTGAGAGTTTGGGATCTGGACTGCAGTGGGTGCCTTGTGGCCGGTGAGTACTGAGTACTCATTCACCACACCATTTACTGGTGCCAAATAACACCCGTTGTAAGGCTTAAAATTTTGAAGGCCATGAGTTGGTGTTATTGAAACCTCACACCCTGGCAATGCGCAGCTACCAAGACGTTTCATTTTCAATCGCAAAGCAGATTCATCATCTTCCATGTATCCATGGTCTTATACAACACTAACACAGACATTATTCATCATCATGGCAGTACAATGTGGACTTGTCAACACAAATCAACAGCTTAATATCAACTCTAATTTCATGGGATCTCCTTGGATTGCAATGAGTAGCTCGCTACTATGGTGAGCAAATTGAGTCTCCCAGGCTCCCAGTATAGGCCAGTAGTACAATACATCTAAATACATGTTCAGGTGACACCGCTGATGCCTCATAGCTACTCACGGCTCATCAGTTCTTTTGCTCTAGCCACAAGAGCGGATAGAGGTACGCTGTGCTCCATGAGTCCTGCATCACCCGAGAAGAACCTGTAATTTTCAGCGCTTGAAGTTGTACGCTCCACCATTAGCAGTACTTCCATCATCCAGTATTTGTTGAAACAGCTGGCGTTGCCAGGATTACACTCCATCATGTATATAACATGTTCAACTATCACCCTCCTGATTCCGGGACAATGAGAGGTGGGTATCATATATGAGTTAAGTGCATTGACAAGTCTCTTGATAAATCTTTCCTTAATCTGACCATGCTCTAGTTCTCGTGCAAAATCTCCTGGAATGACATTGCATATTTGTGAACTAAGGCCAACAAGAACCTCCAATTCTGTACCTTCTGCATCCATTATTCCTTCCAGCACCTGTAGGGGAAATAGCTAAGCTGTGTAAGCCATGATTAAACTTCAGTAACGTGGTTAAGTAGAATCCATGACATTGCCATGTATTTATTTAGTTGTGTAGTGTATAGAAGTATATCAGTGGTAATTGATGATGTTGCCACCCATTTACTCGAGTGGTCGCTTAAATGAATGCTACAGAAAATGTTGCAATAACATGTGTAAATATTAATGTACAATATCCGCCTCTAATATTGCACATATAGCCTAAATTTGCAGCACGCACCTCTCTCGTAATGTAGGATATTTCCTTCAGGTCCGAGTCACCAAGCTCAGATTGAGCATGCACACACATATTCTGCAACAGGCTTGAAGCTATGTACCTGTACCTGCCACTATGGATCATAATTGTGAGTTCCTTGATGAAGACATACCCTGGTTCCGCTAACATAACCAGACAGTTACTGACACTCTCCATTGCCAGTAGTGCTAGTGCTTGCCCAGTGTTCATTCGTAGTAACTGATCTGAATCTGCACTTGAGGATGCGCCTTGGCTAAGAAATGCCTGCATCAACCTGCTAATGATCATCGGGTTGTGCCCGATCTCATTATTTACATTTCCATCCATGGCAAAGTTTCTAACGAGTCCTGTTGTAAGCTCCCTAAGTTCTTGGCTGCTCCCTCTGTTATCCAAGATCTCTGCAAGGTTGCTCCAAAGGAAGAGATGTTCTGTAATCTTCTGACGCAAAGTTACACCAAATTTGCCTTTAGTACTTGCAAGTCTTGCCAGCAGCTTCAGTGATGAACATTTCAGCAGTGTCTTATGTGTCTCACCAATATTTTTCATGTTAGACATATTGCTTGTGAACTCTACAATCTTTGAAATGAGGCCAGTTGCTCTGCTGATTTCTATACAGTTCTCAAGATCAAAGGAAGCAAGCCTTTCAAGAATCAACATGCCCTGTATGGGGAGGAGATCATGATTAGTTGATGGCTCCTCCTCTGGAACAGACCAATGTTTTGCAATCTTTCTCCAGCATCTGAGTATGTGGCTGTTTTGTTCATCCATGTTAGTTGGCTCCTCTCTCGGAATCAAACAGTATAGGGCCATCTGTTTCAACCATTTAAGCACCGGGGAGGTCAGCTCGTTCCTGCCAACTTGCTGAATCAGGTTATCTTGTTTTGTCTCAGGGCTACCAGTTTCCAAAAGAGGGTTCTGTATATTATGTCCTTGAACAGTGTCCAAAAGTGAGGCTATGAGCTACATCGCCCCAGGAATAGGGACAACTCGGAGGTTTTCAGCGAGCTCGGCCATGATCTTCGCAGCAAATGATCGAATATCTGTAGCCCCCTCACTTGTCCTGCCCAACATGTTGATCAAGCAGGTCACTGTCTGTGTATAAGTGGTGAGTTCTAATATGGCCATAGTCCTTAGGGGCTCCTTTTTTAGAAAGATGTGAAGCATCTTAAGACCATAGAGTTGCATCTTGGGAGAGTTTGACTTTATAGAATCCATTGCAAATATGATGACGTTGATCTTCTTTGGGCCAAGCATAGCACCTTCCATGCATCTGTCGAAGACATATGCGTAGTACAAATTGACATATTTCACTCCCGAGGGTCCTCTAAATCCAACACGACGGATGAGTGATCTTCGTAGGATGAATGAAAAGACCTCAAAGATGCCGGCAACAATATAGAGTATCCCTTGGCCAAGCACCATCGCATAAAAGATGTAGAGAGATGACAGAAGGTTTATCGTGTTCTCATGGTTCTTCTGGTCATTATAATCTTTCTGGATAACTATAAGGCGCCCCAGTGCCAGACCAATTCGGAATACTGCTGCCGGAATTTGGAGATTGCCAAATGAAGTTATCGCTAGAACAAGTATGTCCAATGTGATCAGTGAATATATACGTCTTCTATTAAAACTGAACACAGACATCACTATCGCAACAAACATGCACAAGTTCAGAATAACTCGTTGCCAAAATGTTATGTTGCTGCCAAGAATCCAGTCTGCTAGTTTGTTGATGCTTGGGAACCTCAGCCTGCTGATTGTGAGTAGGAGCACTACCACAAATAGTACCAAGTACACTGTGCAGTTGGCAACCGAGCTATGTCTTTGAAAGATTGAATACTTATAGAAGGGCCATACAGAGGGACAAAGCAGTAGGATTGCAACCATTGGGCTCCATAATGAGATCATGCGGCGTAACATGGGTGGAATTGCAGCTTCTGGGCATAGAATTGAACCAATCACAAGTAGTCCCACTACTGACAAAATCACTATCAGTATTACTGTATGAGTGTTCCATATAGCAAGAATGCCCAACAAAACATTGACGAAGCATATGAGCGAGATATGCCCATTCCAGCCAAGAGACCTGAAAGCACCTCTCGTGCGGAAGAACAATTGGTAATCCATCCTGTTGCTGCGGCTTAACATTCTGAAGTACATACGTATATGGTATTGTTACACAAAATGTCTGACATTCAATCAACAAAAGTGAAGACATGTTGTGTCTAAATCAGAGTGACGGTTGTGAAATTTAGGACCATGCAAACTTATTCTGGCAAGATTTTGGTAAAGCTCTGGACTTCTACTCCCTCGGTTCCAAAGTGTCGTAGTTTTAGTTCTTTTGGAATGGAGGTCCAAGGTGGAAACTAGAAAAATAGTTGTTTAAAGTATTTCAGATTTTTTTTAGGCATAAGTATTTCAGATGGGTTCATCGCCTTGGCAATGGTAATATTCAAATCTCTAGGGCTTGCAAGCCACATTTCGGGCCCACTGCAAAATGAGAAACGATACCTACTTTGAAACAATAAATCTAGTTCAGTGAAAGAGATCATTTGTCCATGTCCCGCAACTACTTTGGGATCTCGGTTTCCGGTGGTCTATATTTACCGAAAAATGCGTTTAAATATGCATCAAATTTGTTTATTTTCATTATAAGTCTTCTTAAATGCAATCGAACATATGCGGACAACTTTGGATGGTCGACTTCCGTATCCATGTCCGCGGACTAGTCTAATGTCCACACATAAATGTGGTGTCCTGTTTAAGGGTTGGCCAGTGGTCTATATTTTGAGAAGTTAAATGATTGTATCCAATAGAAAAGTTCAATAGGACAATGGAATGGGGCTCCACTGATTGATGTTGTCCAGCCTGGCATCACCATATGCGCCATGCATAGTCATTTGCCAACTACTGGAATCTCCAATGCCGACCCTTAAACAGGACACCACATTTATGTGTGGACAGTGGACTAGTCCACGGACATGGATACGGAAGTCGACCATTCAAAGTTGTCCACATATGTTCGATTGCATTTAAGAAGACTTATAATAAAAATAAACAAATTTGATGCATATTTAAATGCGTCGGATGATATTCATTCACATTCGGATAATTTTTACATAAATTCGAATGCTTGTCATCTAAACCGGAGCAAATTCATTACATTTAGACATCAACCAGTCCGGACTCTAAACCTAGCTTGAAATGACTGCCCGTTTTCCATCTCCGGCCGATCATGAGCCCCGAAAAATGAAGCTCCACCTCCGCAGCCATGAGCGTCGGGAACTCAAGTTATCCACCTCCACGTCATCCGCAAGAGGCTAATAGGTCGATGATGATGAGGCCACCAAGCTTGAATTCAACGCGAGGGGCGGAGTGGTGGCCTTCATGGGATAAAAGCGTCGTGCGACCTCCCATGCGCTACTCTTCCTCGTTATCGCCGGCACCCGCAGACGTGACAGCTTATTGGTCATGACAGCGGGGCACGGCCGAGCTGACGACCTCGTCTTCTTCCTTGCTCTTGACGAACACCTCATCCGCTGCCTCGTCGAACTCCTTATAGGTGGCTTCTAACTTCGCCCATCATTGGCGGTACCGCTAGCGGTCACGGTGGATGTCACGGGCGGAGTGATCGGGCTTGAGCAGCGCCTCCTGCTCGAGCACGTCCACATCAGGTGCAGTGGCCTTGCCACCGGTGAGTAGCTCCTCAGGGCGTCGGTGGTCGTCGAGGAGGCAGACGTTGTACTCTTGGTTGGCCTGCACCTGCCGGAACGTGGCCTCTCGCTCGGCCAAGACCATTTCAGTGTAGTGAGCATGGGCATCGCCTATGGTGATGCCAGCATGGACCGGTGAGGAGGGTGGCGTCGGCTCGTCGTCGGTCACGTCCTCCATTTGGACGTCCTCAGCGCCATCATCCGTCTGCCTGTTGGCATGCCAGCCGGCTGCAATGGCGGTGATCTCCTGTTTCTGCTCGGAAGAGAGATTGCCCTGGCTTTGGAGCTTGAGGAGGGCATGGAGGGTGTGGTGCAGAGAGGAGGAAAGTAGCAAAGGATGTTGGATGTGGCTATGGTTGGGCATGTGGTTTATATAGCGAGCGGATGGCAGGGTAACCAGTGAGGTGATTAATGGTGCACGGCAAACAGACAGACGGGTGGCACCGGCTCGCCGTTCTTCGACAACCACACACATGTTTAATGTTGGTAGGCAGACGGACAGGTTGTTTGAGCGTGACGCAGCCGCGTGCACCGGGGAGCAACGAGGGTGGCACTCTCGGTCGGCGCACCGCTGCAATGCCGAAGCGTTGTGAGAGGTCGCGTTGCTCTGAGCCAGCATAAATGCGGCACTGGTGCTCTGGAACGGCCTTGGCCCCTTCGGGCGGGAATGTGCACGGGCGAGGGAGGGGTTTTGGGTGGGACTGGGCAGTTAGACATGGTCGTGGCAGCGGTCCGGACGCCCACAAAACCCCCACTAGTTTGGTTTTGGTTTGCGGGAAAAAGTACGCCCGAACCGGTCAATGGACCGATATATGACGACATTGAATGGCAAAACACGTGCGGACCGCGCAGTCCATGGTTGCGGGGGGTTTGAGGGTCGGCGTTAGAGATGCTCTAGCATTGTTAATCAAAACGCCGCTAAACATTCGGACAACGCAGTTCAGACTTTGTGCCATCCAACATTGTCCATCAAATGTTTACGGATCAGTCCGCACGTCTGAGTTCCTACAAGTCGAAGCAAAGCTATGGGAGGTTTGTGGACGTCCGGGTAACCACCACGTAGGTATCGGTCAACCCCAGCCCACACGAAACCCCACCCGGAGCCTCACTTTTCTCACTCCGTCCCTCCGCCTTTACCCTATATTCGCTTAGTCTAAGACCGACGCAGCCGTTGTACCACCCATTCCACTGCCCAGGCCTTGTTGGACCTCCGTCGCTGCACCCAAGCGGCAACCCTGACATACGCCTCCCTTCCACCCCTGGTCTGGACGCCGCCCAGGTACCATGCGCCCCTACACATTGTCATTCATGGACACCACGCCTGGCAAGTATTCGTCCAAATGTCATAGCTAAATTTATTGATGTTTTTATTCTTTACTTTGAAGCAAACACATCCACGCCCAACAAATATTCGGCCAAATGTCTTAGCATCATCCTTCAGATGCATCAACAAATTTGTCATGGAGCAACTCATGAGCAACTTCAGAATGATCAGGTTGACCATTTGTGGACGCTTCAAGGGAACAACTAAAAAAATATAAATAAGTTGAATTCAAATTTAAAATATTTTATTCAAAAATTTCATGTTTAGATTGTAATATTTATATTGGAATTATTGTTACATTGGAATATTTTCCCAACATGATTATGAATGAAGGATGATATTTATCTTTAATTGTTTAATTGCTTCGGATATAGGGAAAAAGTGCCAGACATTTGACGCATAGGGTTGGCAAGCCGCCCCCCTATCCCCTGTCTGTGGACATATCCGAATTTGTCCGTAGACGTTTGGGGTGTCCGTTTTGATGAGTGGAACTGGAATTACCCTAATCATGTACGGAGTACATGAATAGTTAACCATGAGGAGCAAAATGCACTAGTGCGGCTATACCTCGCTTCTAGCGAGTCTGAGCGAAAACTCGCCTGAGGCACAGCGCTAGATGGGCCAGCCCATGAGCGGGGTCGCCATAGCCTTGTTTTGTTTTTTTTTTTCATGTTTTTACTTGTTTAATTTTTTTATAATTTTATATAATTTAAATAAATATATTTAAAAAAAACTATCTATGTAACATTTTAAAAAAAGTTAACCAAGCATTTAGAAATGTTGAATGTGTATAGAGAAAATGTTACTCATATATATGAAAAATATATACAACAAATATACAATGCGTGTTAAAAAGTTGACCATGTATTTTAAAAATATTGAATGTGTGTAGAGAAACTGTTTCTCATGTATACAAAAATATAAAATATATGTGAAAAAGTTGATCGTGTATTTAAAAGATGCTTATCCAAGCATTTGAACAAATGTTTAAAAATTATTTAAAATTTAATTTTTTATAGAAAAAATCTTGATCATGTATTCAATAAATGTTAACTTGTATTAAAAATGTTAATCAAGCATTTGAAAAAATGTGTCAAATGTGTATAGAAGAATATTGACCATCTATTAAAAAATGTAGATCTGGTATTTGAAAAATGTTACTTAAGAATTTGAAGAAATATTAAATGTGTATAGAAAAATGTTGATGATGCATTTAAAAAATGTAGATTTGTTATTTAAAAAACGTTACTGAAGCATTTGAAAAATGTTAAGTGTGTATTTAAAAAATGTGACCATGTATTAAAAAATGTAGATCTGGTATTTAGAAAATGTTACTCAAGCATTTGAAAATATTAAATTAGTATAAAAAACATGTTGACCATGTACTTAAGAAATGTTAATCTCCCTTCAAAAAACTAGAAATGTTAATCTTGTATTTGAAAAATGTTAAACATGTATTATAAAGATATATTAGATATACACTAAAAATGTGTATAGAAAACAGTAAAAAACCAAGAGAAAAGAAGTGAAAACTGATGAAAAGGAAAAAAAGGAAAAGAACAAAGATAAATGAAGGAAAAGAAAGAAAAGAAAAGAAAACCTGTGAAAACCGAGAGAGAAACAAAGAATTAAAAAAAACAAATAAAAAGCAGAAAAACAGAAAAAACAGAGAAAGAAACAAAAAAAACGTTTGAAAATAATAAAAAATAAGAAAGGAAAACCAGTGGTAACCCGGCGGTTTTCCTTGACAGGTTGGATGCGTGTTCTAATTTAACACAAACTCGACTGTAACCTAGTGGCGAGTAGCGCTACAAAACTACTAGGAGGACTTGGATCTAATCCTATCGCGCTCGCTTTTTCTATTGTACTCCCCCCGTTTCTAAATATTCGTCTTTTTAGAGATTTCAACAAGTGACTACATACCGAAGCAAAATGGGTGAATCTATACTTTAAAATATGTCTATATACATCCGTATGTGGTAATTCATTTGAAATCTCTAAAAAAACAAATATTTAGAAACGGAGGGAGTATTTCTTTTAAGCTAGAAGCTGATGGGCCGGTTTGTTACTGTACACGTTCCATATGAGACTTTCTACTGTCTCACTATAAGTGAGACATAGCCTTTGCGGAAATGCACACCCCTATTGACATGCATGTCTACTCTTGCCACTGAGGCGTTGACACCAGCCGGGGATGTTGGTCGTGGACACGGTGATGCTTGCTATGGACGCAGCGGTGAGGCCATTGACAGCCACTGACGCGGAGACGCTAGTCATGGATGTGGAGGGCGGGACGCCAGCCATAGACACGGGGATGCGGGGAAGGAGTATGGGAGGAGGACGAGGGACATTTTCATCAAAAGCAGGGCAATTTTTTTGAACCGCGCTATACCCCTTTTCATTGCAAATAAACGAAAATACAATAATTCTAGAAGCATTTTTAGAGGAGCGAAAAAGGGAAAGCGAGTTCGGGCACTGCCAGGAAACCCACTGCACTCGTCGCCGTCGAAATGAGTGCTATGGGGCGAAAATCTGACAGCGCCAACATAACAGTTTCACGACAGATTACTTCCTATTACACAAAAGACCCAACCAAGTGAAGTGGTAGATCACTCTCCAGTCCATCCGCAAAAGAACAGCGGGGCAATAAGCAAACATACATTACAATTTGGAATTTTCCTAAAAAGAACATGTGCACTATTATTTTAGAAGGGAGTACCTTCTTACTACTTTTCATGTGAAATGAGAAGGTAAGAAGGACCATGTTAAAATTGCATACGTACCTCAAGGCTTCTAGGAAAACTATAGTTGCCGCACACCAAAAATCGTCCCCGGGACGGAGCACCGTGGGGTAGCCGCCGAGCAGGACGACGGTGGCCCACGTGAAGGCCAGCGTGCCCAGCGCGTTGCCGAGCCTCTCCATCAGCGTGACGAAGCGAACGAAGCGATTCAGGCCCATCTCAGGCGGCGAGACGGCTTTGCCAGCGGCAGGATACGCCGGCATGTTTACGCGGTGCTCGGCGACGTTCGCCATTCTGCGCTATTAGAGCAGCAGCAGGAGCAGCAAGCGACACACCCAATAGCTGCTTCACGTGATTTTCGGCCGGTCTTGCACTCCTATAAGTAGTGAAAATGGTACTACAAGTAAAATAGATCCGCTGCGGACCGGTCTTGCAGATACCCATGCATGTTTCTCTTCGATGAAATTAAAGACAAGAAAAAAACACAACGGCATGTACGTCTGTCGTCAAACGAAGGCCACAAGACAAGAGTTTCCATCGGCGGGACTCGCAAGCACAGCTCTCCGGCGACTGGTCCTACTTCTATCTATGGCCCGAATTAAGTAGCTCACTGTCGAGAGTTCAATGTTGAATCGACCAGCATGGAACTGCAACAGTGACAAGAGAGCTCCGCTAAATTTCCACGGAGCGCGTAAATACGGACAGCCGACTGCAGTCGACGGTTTGGAGAAGGACGTGTACGGTCGTCGTCTTCCAAGTTCCATGTCGTCCTGGATCACCAAAGGGAAACCTTTCCCTCGGTTAGTAGTCAGCTAAAAAAAAGCTGATTCTCAAAAAAGAAACAAAGAAAAAAGGAATTTCCTAACGGACGCACTTTGCGTCAAGTAGTCGATGCTTCGCACAGAGGCGGGCGACCTGGGGACTGAGATCGCCGGCCCAATTTCATAACTTACGCACGCGCTGCAGTAGCCGCTTTTGGGAACCTTCTAGAATGTTCCTGACCGGTTTTGGGAACCTTCTAGAAGGTCCTGAACCAATTTTCACTGCTTTTTTATTTTGGTTTTTTTACGTTTTCCTTTTTTCTTCCTCTGTTTCTTTTTTCCTTTTCATTTACTTATTTGTTTACTTATTTCATTTATTCTATTTCTTTTCTAATTCCTTTTTCTTCTGCATTTTTATGTTTCTATTTTTCTTTCCGATTTAAAAAATTGTTTGAAAATTTAAAAATCCCTGTTATTATTGTTTTCACAAATTCAAAAATAATTTTGATTTTAAAAAATGTTCGCGTGGTTAAAAATTTGTTCTCTTATCAAAAAATGCTCTTCTGTTAAAATTTTGTACCCAAATTAAAAAATGTTCACAAATTTCAAATAACACTATTTCCTTATTTTGTCCATAGTTTAAAAAATTGTTAACATATGCAAAAAAACTGTCCTTTATTCATAAAATGTCCATGTTTTCAAAAATTGGTCCGCTTTTCAAAATTTATTCACCAATTCAAAAAAGTTTCCATTTTTTAAATTTTGCTCACAGCTTGAAAAATAGTTCACATCTTTAAAACTTGTTCATGAGTCTAAAAATATGTTCCCGTTTTCAAAAAAAAGTCTACAATTCTAAAATATTCCTGTTCTCAAAACTTGTTCACAAATTCAAAAAATTTCATTTTTTCAAAAGTGTTCAAAAATTCAAAAACCATTCGCATTTTTTAAAAAAATGTTCGTTATTGTCAAAAATTGTTCGGACTTAAAAAATATTCATGTTTTTTCGAGATTTGTTCAGAAATTCAAAAATGTCATGTTTTTGGAAAAAATCACTATTCAGAAACTTGTTCATATTTTCGAAAATAATTTTGATTTTAAAAAATGTTCGCATAGTTCAAAATTTGTTCTCCTTTCAAAAAATGTTCTTCTTTTTAAATTTTGTAGCAAATTCAAAAATGTTCGCAAATTTCAAATAACACTATTTCCTTATTTTGTTCATAGTTTCAAAGTTTGTTCACATATGCAAAAAACTGTCCTTTTTCATAAAATGTCCATGGGTTCAAAAATTTATCCGCTTTTTCAAAATTTATTCACCAATTCAAAGAAGTTTCCATTTTTAAAATTTTGTTCAAAGATTGAAAAATTGTTCACATCTTTAAAACTTGTTCCTGATTCTAAAAATATGTTCCCGTTTTAAAAAAAGTCAACAATTCTAAAATGTTCCTGTTCTCAAAATTTGTTCACAAATTCAAAAATGTTCATTTTCTAAATGTTTTCAAAAATTCATAAAATGTTCGCATTTTTTCAAAACTTGTTTGTTGTTGTCAAAAATTGTTCGGATTTAAAAAATATTATTATTTTTCGGGATTTGTTCACAAATAAAAAATGTTCATGTTTTTGATTGAAAACCAGTAAGCAGAAAATTGTTCACATTTTCGGAAAACATTTTAATTTTTATCAAAAAATGTTCGTAATTAAAAAAATGTTCCTGTTTTTCAATATTCGTCCACAACTTCAAAAATGTTCCTATTTTTCAAATTTGGTTGCAAATTGGAAAAATTGCTAACATTTGTTAGAACTCGTGTGGTTTCTATCAAAAATGCTCGTACTTGTCAAAAATACAATCAGAATTTGCAAGAAAAGATCGGAAAAAAGAAAAATAATCCGATCTGCATTGCTTTTTCATCATCAAACTGAATCAGGCGCAGTGGCTAGCAGCGCCTATCTACAGGCTTGCGGTCGCGGGTTTGAATCCTAGCTAAAGCACTATGGGGCCGGCCCAATTGAGCGACTAACCTATGCGATTGGTCGACATTCCGCCGCAGAATGCGGCAGATAGGAAGTCCCAAGAAAAAACCCTACCGGTAGTTGTGTAGCCAATCAGCCAGTGACACCCCGTACCGTATAGTGACATATGTGTTGTATCAAAGGTTTGCAATGTTTACGAAATGTTGGTATTTCAGCAGCTGGTCCGCTAGCAAAGTACTACTTTGTCAGACTAGCAGTCCCCACGTACTACTTTTTGTCAGGGAAGGACATGCATGTAGGGGTTGTATCTGGTGCACCGGGGCAATTTGTGCTACCGGTGCACCAGTCGCCCGTTGCACATTCAAAAATGTTCAAATCCGAAAAAAATAGTGCATTGACACAACATGAATGTATGTTGTCACAAAAATTTAGATCAATATTCAAAACATTGCTTGAGATACAAAAATAATAAATTTGACACTGGATAGTACATAACACAAGTTGGGCTACAGTTTTGGCCCATTAGCACACTGACATCACATTTGTCATTTTTGTATCTTGACCATTGTTTTGAATTTTTGTGACAGCATACATTTATGTTGTATTGACACACTAAAATTTTTCCGAACATTTTTGAATGTGCAACGGGGTCCGATGCACCAATAGCACCAATTGCCTTGGTGCATCAGATACGTTCCCCATGCATGTATCTGCCTCTTCTCTCTCATCTCCAAACGAATCCATAAACTTTATTTCATCTTATTAAATTTAAAACATTCATATATTTTTAAACTATAAGTTTATATTTAAAATAATTTATATATTTGAACTCCTGGCGCAAAGACATTTAGAACAAAACCGACCATGGATATATTTCAAACACATTTAAATTTCAACGTTTCACATTCCATTATCGGAGTAAATGACCACGGGTAGCCTCATCAGCCCCCCATGGTATTTCAAGACATCAGGGCCGGCTGCGCCTCTCATACCTTCCGGACGAAAGACTGCTCCCTTAAGCCGGCTGGTCCCAGCGGCCGGCTGGTAGAAGGCGGCTACGAGGCGGCCGGCTTCCAGCAGGCGGCCCCTCGTGCCCTCAAAGTTTGCACCCACATAACTGCGACGGGACGGGGCGTGGCTACAGTGCAACCTGCCACCCTCGAATCCCGGGCTGAGCGTGGCTACAGTACGAGCGTACCTGGCGGACGCCCGCCATCCGGCGGGGTACTGTAGCCACGCTGCCCGTGACATCACCTACTACCTAGGGAGCTATACTCCCACGATGACCTGTCAGTACGGCTGGCAGGCGGCGGGCCCTACCTATCCGCGAGCCTAGAAGGCGTCAGATCCCCAGAAGGCGGCCACGAGGGCGGGCCGCCTCCCACCAGGCGGCTCCCTCCCCCTCAAAGTATGTGCACCATTGACCAGAGGAAACGGGGAATGGCTACAATGAACGCCCACTAGGTGGCGGTACTGTAGCCATGCTTCCCCCGACAAAGCATCCATCATCAGTAGCGAGGCTACAGTGCGGAGTGATCAACCAGACCCGCAAGCGGCGGGCATGGCCGGTCGGCCGAGTACACGACAGACGGCGGGACCCACCAGGCGGCAGGCCCCAGCAGCCGGCGGAGAAGCCAACGTTTAGAGAGACTGACGGCCGGGTCTCACACTCGATCGGATTTCCATTATACCCCTGGGGGTAGGCCTATATAAACCCCCCAGGTCACCCATGCAAAGGGTGCAGAACCTTAGTAGACACACACCCACATGTAGAGAGGGGAAGAAGGGCGAGCCTTGTTCGTCTTCCTCCTCTAGTCAAACAGCTCATGGAGCAATCTTGTAGCTACCATTGTTAAGATAGTGATCATGTGGAGACCCCACAGAGCAGGACTAGGGGTGTTATCTCCTAGGAGATCCCCGAACCTTGGTAAGATTCGCCGGCTTAGGCGTTCTCGCTCATTCCCGCCTCTAGAGCCCGACGACGTACTCTTGACCCTCTCCATGATTAGCCATCCTTTGGCATATGTCATACCACAACCCCGACATTTCGTTCCCACCGTGGGGCAAGGTGCACCGTCGTCTGGAAACACGTTCTGGACAGGAACCCTTTTTCTTCCCGGCAAACGCAGCCAGCCCGGCATGCCGGATGGCGTCAGCGTCGACACGCTGCGTGGCGCAGAAGCCACTTGCATCGCGAGCACTCTTGCTGACCTTGTCGGCGAGATTCCTCTCTCCGATGAGCCGGCACACAACGAGGGAGCAGCCCGCTCCAAAAGCTGCCTCATCGACCTCCTTGGCAAGATCGACATCGCCAACGAGCCCGCCTTCGACATAGAGTTTGTTGGCTCTACCGACCCGATGCTTGTCGACTTCTACGTAGCTTCCCCCGATTCCTTCCCCGCCAACATGGTGATCATCGACAACCCGATCCCTCCTGTGATCAGCGACGCCAGCACCATCACCATCACAGAGGTGCTGGTCATCAGTCACGATGGAGCTTCTGGCGGGGCCGGCCAGGACCCGCTGCAGGCGGCAATGCGGGACATGTCTGCGCCCATTGCGGCAGACGCTAACGGCGAGACGCTGGAGGCCTGCCGCGTCACACTCGTCGAGAGTGCCAAAAAGTTGGCCGCCATGAGATGCCTCACTGAGGCCTATCAGCATGAGAACGACTGTGTAGTCTGCGGCACGCCGGCTGCTGGCGAGCCCAGCAGGATGGGCACCATTCAGCAGCGGGGTGCGGCCGTCGCCAGCATGTTGGGGATTGACTACCCTATCTACGCCACTCCTTTGGGGAATCTGCGTGCTACCCAGGCAGCGGTAGACGAACTGGATCACCTGGAGGGTGACGAGCGACGCTGCATGATGGAGCGCATCCAGCAGCTCCTCGACGCGGCTGCCACGCAACAAGAAGCCGGTCAGCGCGTGGTGGAACCCGGCCTGCATGTCGAGCCCCCCCTCCCCCGCCGAGAACACAATGTGACCTCCTGGACGCCGACAGGCGGCGCCCGCGACCGAAGAGACCAAGAGTCGGCTGCTAGCCGCAGCTGCACACGCATCACCATCGAGCGTGACCAAGACGGCCGCCATCAAGCAGCGAGCAGCGGGGTGATCGTCCACCTCCCCCACGCAGGGAGAGGCGCGTCTCCCGCGGCTGTTGATTGATACGTCTCCAACGTATCTATATTTTTTTATTGTTCCATGCTATTATATTATCTGTTTTGGATGTTTATGGGCTTTATTAAATACTTTTATATTATTTTTGGGACTAACCAATTAACCCAGAGCCCAGTGCCAGTTTCTGTTATTTCCCTTGTTTCAGTGTTCCACAGAAAAGGAATATCAAACGGAGTCCAAACGGAATGAAACCTTCGCGAGCGTGATTTTTGGAACGAACGTGATCCACGAGACTTGGAGTTGAAGTCAAGGAAGCTTCGAGGTGGCCACGAGGCAGGGAGGCGCGCTTGCCCCCTGGGCGCGCCCCCCACCCTCGTGGGCCCCTCGTGGTTCCTCTGACCGACTTCTTTTGCCTATATATATATCCATATACCCTAAAAACTTCGAGGAGGAAAATAGATCGGGAGTTCCGCCGCCAGAAGCCTCCGTAGCCATCGAAAACCAATCTAGACCCGTTCCGGAACCCTGCCGGAGGGGGAATCCCTTTCCGGTGGCCATCTTCATCATCCCGGTGCTCTCCATGATGAGGAGGGAGTAGTTCTCCCTCGGGGGCTGAGGGTATGTACCAGTAGCTATGTGTTTGATCTCTCTCTCTCTCTCTCTCTCTCTCTCTCTCGTGCTCTTGAGTTGGCATGATCTTGATGTATCGCGAGCTTTGCTATTATAGTTGGATCTTATGATGTTTCTCCCCCTCTACTCTCTTGTAATGCATTGAGTTTTCCCTTTGAAGTTATCTTATCGGATTGAGTCTTTAAGGATTTGAGAACACTTGATGTATGTCTTGCATGTGCTTATCTATGGTGACAATGGGGTATCACGTGATCCACTTGATGTATGTTTTGGTGATCAACTTGCGAGTTCTGTGACCTCGTGAACTTATGCATAGGGGTTGGCACACTTTTTCGTCTTGACTCTCCGGTAAAAACTTTGGGGCACTCTTTGAAGTACTTTGTGTTGGTTTGAATAGATGAATGTGAGATTGTGTGATGCATATCGTATAATCATACCCACGGATACTTGAGGTGACATTGGAGTATTTAGGTGACATTAGGGTTTTGGTTGTTTTGTGTCTTAAGGTGTTATTCTAGTACGAACTCTAGGATAGATTGAACGGAAAGAATAGCTTCATGTTATTTTACTACGGACTCTTGAATAGATCGATCCGAAAGGATAACTTTGAGGTGGTTTCGTACCCTACCATAAACTCTTCATTTGTTCTTTGCTATTAGTGACTTTGGAGTGACTCTTTGTTGCATGTTGAGGGATAGTTATATGATCCAATTATGTTATTATTGTTGAGAGAACTTGCACTAGTAAAAGTATGAACCCTAGGCCTTGTTTCAACGCATTGCAATACCGTCTGTGCTCACTTTTATCATTAGTTACCTTGCTGTTTTTCTATTTTCAAATTAAAAAAACCTATATCTACCATCCATATTGCACTTATATCACCATCTCTTCGCCGAACTAGTGCACCTATACAATTTACCATTGTATTGGGTGTGTTGGGGACACAAGAGACTCTTTTTTATTTGGTTGCAGGGTTGTTTGAGAGAGACCATCTTCATCCTACGTCTCCTACGGATTGATAAACCTTAGATCATCCACTTGAGGGAAATTTGCTACTGTCCTACAAACCTCTGCATTTGGAGGCCCAACAACGTCTACAAGAAGAAGGTTGTGTAGTAGACATCAAGCTCTTTTCTGGCGCCATTGCCGGGGAGGTTAGCGCTTGAAGGTATATCTTTAGATCTTGCAATCGAATCTTTTAGTTTCTTGTTTTATCACTAGTTTAGTTTATAAAAGAAAACTACCAAAAAATGGAATTGAGTTTGCCTCAAACGCTTCATCTTTTTAATATCTTTCGTGAGAACGATGGAAAGGAAAATTGTGCTCAAATGCTAGAAGAAGAAGTCTATAAAATGTTTGGCACTAAATATTTGAATGATGAGCATGATTTCAATGTTATTAGTATGAACTCTTTGAATATCCATAGTACTAATGATGATTGCACTAGTCATGATGAAAATATCTCTTATAAGCATAGCGATTTTTGTGGAGTGCATAGAGTTTCCAAGTACATACCAAACAGGAAAGATAGATTCTGCAAGAGGCATAAGTATTTGGAAACTAAATGGTTGCAAGAAAGGCTAGATGTTTGTGATGAAAATTTAAACTTTCTTAGCCGTACTTGTGAACTTTGCAATGAACGTGATCATTTCAGTACCCAATGCAAATTCTTTCATGATCGTATCATGTCCAAAAATTGTGATGACTTGATTTCCCTTGCACATCATAATGAACTTAGTTTGCTCTTGGGTTATGAAGAAATGAAACGTGTATCTAAGGTTATTCCAGAATTTGCCCTTGATAGAGTTCTTAATTTTGATCTAGATGAAATTTATATGTATTGTGCGGTGAATTGCATTGAAAATCCTTATATTGCCAAGTATATAAAGAAAAGAAAACAAATAGAGGATGCAGAGAATACTAATGAAAGGGACGAGGCTTCCCAATATCCTCCTATTATTTCTTATGATGAATCAGGTAATGAGGAGGAGCCTTCTATTCAACCAATCACATTAATAAGGAGCTCAAAAAAGAGGGTTAAACCCACACATGATGTGAAGAAGAAAAAGAAAAGACGGAGAAGTAAAGGTGAAAAGGTATCCCTCGCAAATGATGTTGCTCCTATTACTCATTGTGATGATGATAATTGTTATACTATTGGTGCTATCCATACTACCAATGATGAGAGTGATTATGCTTATGATATGAAAAGGCCCAAGCTTGGGGATGCTATGTTTGATGAGAATGACAAGTTTGAAAATATATTTGCTGCAATTAATGTTTGTCCCAAGCTTGGGGATGCTATGTTTAATGAAGATGATATTTGTAGTCTCTCAAGTTTTGATATGCAAACTTATTATGATGATAGCATGCCTCCTACTTATGATGATTATATTGATAAAAGTGGGTTTGGAAGAGTGTCAACTTTAGGAAGTAATGATCCCACTATTTTGGAGGATGTTGAATCTTATTGTGATAATTATGAAAGTGGATTTGGAGAGGTCATGACTTTATTTAGTAATGATTCCACTGTCTTGGAAAAGGTTTCAATTGATTATGATGAGAACAAAGTTGCTACTTATGATGATTATTGTGATGATACTTATGCTATAAAAAGTAGTGATGATTATATTTATAAAGCTTGTCATGATTATGATTACCATTTTTCTAATTTATAGTATTCGAGTTTCTTATGATACTCCCACTTTTCCGAATGAGAAGAATTTTGCTTATGTGGAGAGTAGTACATTTTCTATGCTTGTAGATCATGAAAAGAATGCTTTATGTGATGGTTATATTGTTGAATTTATTCATGATGCTACTGAAAATTATTATGAGAGAGGAATATATGCTTGTAGAAGTTGCAATAATATCAAGTTCCCTCTCTATGTGCTTAAAGTTTTAAAGTTATACTTGTTTTGCCTTCCTATGCTAGTTGATTATTGTTCCCATAAGTTGTTTGCTCACAAAATACCTACGCATAGGAAGTGGGTTAGACTTAAATGTGCTAGTCATATTCTTCATGATGCTCTATTTATGTTACAATTATTATCTTTTATGTGAGCATCATTGAAATCATCATGCCTAGCCACTACAACAAAAACAATCAGTAGACACATCCAATTTCATACCTAGTGACGTCTTATTTCATCTCTAGCCAACTATAGAGCCGTTTAAGTAAAGCATCCTTGGAGCGCCTCCCCACGGACCGTCTCAAACAGATAGACACGCTAGCCAAGCGTGTCTTACATGGCATGAGACGCTTTCTAGGGACGTTCAAAATCGTGTCTACATTTAGAGACGTTGTGTTAGGCATGCTTAAAAATCGTGTGTACATGTAGAGACGTTATGTTAGGCATGCTCATATTACGTCTCTACTCATAGACACGTTTCATTTGCCTCTTATAGTCGTCTCTAAGTATACATAAGAATATTTATACAAATGGAATATTTTACTTCAAATATTACTTGATTACCCGCAAAAAATATTATTTGATTAATTTCGAATTTGTTTCATCGTTTCAAATACAATTATTCTTAATGTCATGGTTGCACATGCAGATTGGTCAAATAATATTGTGATACGAAGACAATATCAGTAACAACATCCAATGCATTAATTAGCAAGAACAATGTCTCCACTGAAAGTACTTGGAGTTCACAGCTGAATAATATGTAACATTCATATGAAACATGCGATGATGCAAATAAATAAGAAAAGATCCTATAGACTGGAACTATTTTTGTCTATGAAGCTAAATTCTATACATAATCTAGAATATTTGTTCATTTAAAGATAGATTCATCAACTACTCCCGACTCCTCTAGTGCACTCCCTTTTCAAGTGCTCCCCAGCCAATCCTAGCTCCTTTAATGCACTCACTTTTCAAATCCTCACCGCCCTGAAAGGGAGAAATAACAACATTTACATGAACACATGTTTATAGAGAAGTGCAAGATAAGAGATTGTTTGATGAAATTGTAAGAAATGTATCATACCAATGCTCTGTGGTTGTGCTGGAGGGGTTGGCTTAACTATTTTTACCTCAAAAAAGGAAGATTCCTGATAAATAACATATCACACATGTGCAGATTGGAGCATACACATTGCTTGAATGGGAACATACTTACATGTGAGCGAGGCCAAGCAATAACAGAACCCATAGCATCCCTTACTGTTTGGAATTTTTCATATGGTCTAACTAGTTTCTCATATCCTAGATATGTACAACCGCGAACACGAACTGCAACGTATTGCACTCCAAGCATGTTTCCTCCAACCACATATGTTTTCACTTTACTCTCTAAAGTTCCTTTGGCCACAAGTTTGTCTTTGTTTCTCAAGTTCATCGAATACAACACGACTTCAACTTTATCCTATTTTTCAAGAAATGAAACATTTGTTATTGATGAACCTGGGAAGATTTCATTTTACACAAATAAGAACAATTTCACAAATAATTAGACCAACTATCCATTATATAATCATTGTCATATGGATATCTAGCCTATATGTACCTGCTTTGTGACTTGGTGATGACCATGTGGCTTGGTTGCATTGCTATTTTGAGCATGATCATTCTGCAATTAAATAGGAATACGCGTGAAGGGAGACACGTGGTCAACTATAATCAAGAATGATAGTTTTGAAGAGTCCCATTATATGAAGTTAGTAAGGAGCCTTATTCCACACGCACTTTCGGTTGCACACTTTGCTTTCAAATTAGATTAAAGTCTTATTACAAAATTATTTATTGTGAAAACTTTGCAAGAATGCAGCAAGCAAACAAATGAAGTTCAAGTCATGTAAATTTGTACACTAAAAACAGAATTAACCTAATATTCAAGGGCCAGGGTGTTCCTCAACATCTATGCAATGTTTCCACCAAAAAGACCATGTATGCAAGTTTGGTGTTTTATTAGTACTCATGTATCAATTCAAAATTGATTAATTAGTTTCTTTGAATACGATATCTCTTGGAGCAGCAATGATATGTGTGTGACTAACTTTTGGTCCCATCGGGCCAAATCATGTTGCTATTGTATGCAATACAATTTTTTAATACTTGGTTGAATCTGACTTATGATCTGCTAGCGGTGTTACGACATTTTTTGAAACGACCTTGTCAAAATGGGATTGGTGTTTCATAATAATGTCATTTACCTTGCACTTACATACAAAATTAGACAACCTCTTGTATAATCATTGTCATTTAGATATGTAGCATATGTGTACCTGGTTAGTGACTTGGTGAAGTCGTAAACTTGGTTCAGGGCCACCTTGCTGCACTGCAAGATTATTTTCAGCATGGACATTCTGCAATTTAATACGAAAAGATGTCATTGTCATCATTGATAAAAATCTAGATAAGTCCTTGCACGTAGGTTAAGATTACTAGGAAGGTATGTACTAACCCAAACAGGTTACAGTTGCAAACCAAAAGGTTAATATTTCACAAAGTTTTAACTTGATGATAAGATAGCTTTCCAATATTTAACTACTAAAAGGGTTCAACCAATCCCAAAATTACTGACAGTAGATAATTGATAATTGAGTACAAGTTAGTTAACACACCTTGGTGACCGAGAGGCCGTTCCTAAATATAAGTCTTACTGGAGTGATGGCCTTCCCGAGCGCGGGCGACTCGCTGGGCGACCCGCCGGCGCCGCCGCTGGCTCGCCCCCCTTCCCCGCCCTCGGGTCCCGTCCGCCCGCCGACGCCCTCCCGGCCTCCCCACCGCCTCCCTCCCCCTCCCCCCCCCCCCCCCGGTCGCCTCGCCGCGCCTGGTCTGGGCCGATCTTGCCGAGGCCGACGACATCGCCGCGGGGCGTCCGGTTGTCTGCCGCGACCGTGTTCCCCCCAAGGCTCCGGCTCAGGCTGCTCGGGCTGTTCTTGCCGGTGGCTCGACTCCCAGGGGTGGGAGTCCAGCTGCCCGCGGGGACGGCCGGCGCCGACGCCTGTCGGAGGGCTCGGCTCGGGCGGCCTTGGCGAAAGGCGCGACCTTGGGCTCAGGTGCGCGCCCTCGGGGTCGTCGACATGGCAGGTGGGGCGTCACCGGCCGGGCTGACCGCGGCGTCGCGCGCACGTCCTGGAGATCATCCAGTCCCTCGCCGCCCTCCGCTGCTCTCTTCCCTGCTCCGGCCGAAGCCCCGGCGACGTCCTCGATGGCGCTCTCGTCGGTGGTCTACAGGCGGTCTCCATTCCGCCCATTCATCGCGGCCTTCGGCGCTCCCGTTCTCCCTCATCCCGGCATCCTGCCCTCTCCGGCCTGGCCCCGCCATGCCCGGCCGACGCCCTCCTCCACGGCAGCGCTGGGGGAAACCCTCGTCCCTCGACTGGTTTCCCCTGGCTGGTCCTACCGGGCCGCGCTTGTGGTGGGCCGCCCCGTGGGCCGCTTGCCCAGTGCTCCTGGGCCGCCGCCGGCTCCGCAGATTGCAGGCCGCGCTCTGGCCGGACCCTCTGGGCCTCCCCCCCCCCTCGCGGCCCAGCCCCGCCCCCGGGTGGGCCTCGGCCCAATGAGGCGGTCCATTTGGCCGCCTCTAGGGTTCCCCCGCCAGCCAATCCAGCCAGCATCGCCCTCCTCTCCCCCCGTCGCTGTGCCGCCCGCCGCCACCACCAGCCCCGTCACCCTTGCTGGTTCCCACTCGCCCCCTCCTCCTACCTCGCCGGCCATGACCCGCGAGTGGGATGACGGGGCCGGCCGCCCCAAGCGCCGGGCTGATGATCGCCGGGCCCTTCCGGCCCGTCGCCGGACACACTTCGATGGGAGGAGGACCTCCGGCAGGAGCTTGACTCCCGCCCCGCCCGCCGCTCTCCGGCTCGTGCCACCCGCCGCTCCCCACCCCGTTATGGCCGCCGGTCCCCTGCTTGCGACGATCGCCGCTCCCGGTCCCCGGCGCGCCGCTCGCCACACCGGGCTGATTCGCGAGAACGTGGCCGTTCCCCGGCCAGGGGGTCCCGTCAATCCTCCCGGCGGCGGTCTCCCTCCTCGTCTCGCCGTCGGGACCGGTCCTCTTCGCCCCGGCCGCAGCCCCTGTCCTCCGTCACCGCCAACCCGACCTCCAACCGCTACTAGCCCCCCCGCGCCCAAGCTGCGTTCCCGACGACCAATGGGGGGAACGGGAACCGGGGGCGCCAAGGCGCAAAGAAGAAGAAGAAGAAGGGTCCTCCTCGCCCCCCGGTTGCTACGCCCGCTGCCGGCGTGGCCGCCCCCCATCCAGGCTCCGCCTCCGCCTCGGACGGTCCGCCGTGTTTCAACTGCGGGCTGTCCGGGCACTTCCAGGTGGCGTGCCCCAACCCGCTGATGTGCTATCTCTGCAAGGACGTCGGCCACCCCGTGATTCTCTGCCCGGACCGCCCGGTGACGGAGGAGCTTATGATGTACGGCCACGGCATCGAGGACATGGGATTCTTCCACATCGAGGTTCCGGAGCTGCCCCCTCCCTCCCCCTCGCTCCTGGCTCTCGTGACTATCGTTGGCGAGGCCGTCGCCACCCCCGAGCTCATTGAGGCCGAGCTCAACCACTTGTGCAGATGCAAGTGGGATTGGCAGGTGACCCCCTCGGCAGCTAACTCCTTCACGGTGATCTTCCCCGACGCTATGAGCATGGGCTTCTGTACCCGCAGCGACAACATCACCTTGGCCCTCAACGGGATTGTGGTGAACATCTCTGAGCCGAAGTGGGATCCCAAGGCCGTGGTGGTCCTCGACACGGCCTGGATCCTCATCGTCGGCCTGCCGGATGTGGCCCGGTCTGAGCGCGTCATTCGCGGCATGTCCAAGCTTTTGGGCAAGGTGGTGGTGGTCGACGAGCTCTCTCTCCGCAAGGAGGAGGAGGTCCGGGTCAAGGTGAAATGCCTGG
This sequence comes from Triticum aestivum, assembly GCF_018294505.1. Taxonomy (NCBI): domain Eukaryota; kingdom Viridiplantae; phylum Streptophyta; class Magnoliopsida; order Poales; family Poaceae; genus Triticum; species Triticum aestivum. The sequence goes on from NC_057797.1 coordinate 88,262,604, forward strand.
ACTCCTCCAAGCTCCACGCCACGATTCGGGTCTTCTTCAACGACGACGGCTACGACCTCAAGATCTGCCCCGAGCCTCCGAACCACATCGGTCGCCCCCGCTTCTCCGATGATAGCCACCTGGGGGGCGGCCCAGCTGACGACGACGGCTCTCGCCGCCGCCGGTCCCGTCACCCACGCCTCGAGGATCCTGAGGATGACGAGGACCTGTCGGGGCACTCCCGCTCCCCATCCCCCGAGCCCGCCAACCCACCTTCGGGCCGTGGCGGCTCCGGGGCGGGACGTACCAGGGTGTCGGCCACTGACCTCGCAGTGGCTCTGCACCTGGCCTCTACACCGGTCGCGCCTCCTTCGCCTCCATCCGAGTCGGCCAGTGACATCTCCAGTGTGGGCCTTCTCGTCATGTCGCCTTCGTCGCTGCGCTCCCCTTCCGCCGCCTCCGCTCCGCTCTCCTCGCTGTCTGCTCTGGACCCCCCGGCCACTCCTGGCTCGACCTCCCCGGTCCCCATGAGTGGCGGTGGGGACCTCCCCGCCGGTGCCCCTGCTTCGGCCCCCCACCCGCAGGCGGTGCGGTTGGCGACACCCTGGAGACCATCGCCCCGCTCCCCTCGCCGGTGGCCTCCGACGCCCACCTCGCTCCGCCCTCCTCCTCGGCTGCGACGGTGGCCGTGATCGTGGCCTCTCCAACTGACGCTCACCCCCCTCCGTCGGTGGCGTACGTCAGGAGGCCCCACTCCACCTCGACGCCGGTGACGGCGTCCCGCCGCAGCGCCCGCCTCGATGTGTCCCGTCCGGCGGACTCCCCGGCGCCGTCCGTCGCTGAGCGTGCGGAGCTCCGGGCCACGGTCCGGAACCTCGAGTCAGGTGTGGGTCCCGTCCCTCCCAGTTCTTCCAGTTGTTCCTTTTCCGCGCTTGAGGCCGTCCCTCTTGGCCACCTCGCCAAGGTGGCTAATGACTCTGCCATAGTTTTTAGGGGGAAGGTCGGCCCCCCCTTAGAACAGATCGCGGCCATTAGGGCTCGCGAGATCTTAGACGGCAAGCTGGCTGAGACTCGGGCGCGCTTGCTCCGACCCTCCGTGGATTCGACCGCACCCTCCGCGGATCTGGGGCCTCCGGTGGCCGACGGTTTGATTCGTGGCCGCACCCGCTCTCGCACTGCCGCTCTTCGGGCATAAAGCGCCTACCGTGTCTTGGGGTCAAGCAGCCCCCCCATGGGGGTTTAGATGCGAGCCCTTTTCTGGAACATCCGCGGCTTCGGCCATGATGGCCGCCGCCGCCAGCTCATCGAATACATGCGAGACGAACACATTGACATCATTGCCATCCAGGAAACCATGTGCACTGAGTTCTCCCTCCAGGAGCTCGAGGGTCTTAGCTCTCACCTCTTCGCCTGGCATTGGCTCCCTTCTAGTGGGACCACTGGCCACTCTGGCGGCATCCTGCTAGGGGTGAAGGATGCCACCTTTGAGGTTGGGGCATGGATCGGGGGGAATTCTTCGTGAGTATGGAGATCTTTGAGCGGGCCCTCAACTTCAAATGGCAGGTCGTGATTGTCTATGGTCCGGCTGACCATAGCCGCTCCCCGTCCTTTTTAGAGGAGCTTCATTTGAAGATCTCCAACTCTCTCCTCCCAGTAGTTGTGGGCGGAGACTTTAACCTCATCCGATCCCCGAAAGAGAAGAATAATGACCGGATTAACCTCCCCCGGATGCAGCTATTCAATGACTGGATCGCGGAGCTAGGTCTCCGTGAGCTGGACCGGACGGGTGCCCGGTTCACTTGGACTAACCGTCAGGCTGACCCGACGCGATCCGTGTTGGATCGCGTCCTAGTTTCCCCGGAATGGGAATTATGCTGCCCCCTAGCCTCGCTCCGGGCGATTACCCGGATCGGGTCTGACCATGTCCCCCTCCTCCTCTCCACTGCCGACGAGCGCCCCCCCGCCCCACCGCGTTTCCGGTTTGAGCTCTTCTGGCTCAACCAGGCCGGCTTCCGGGAGGCGGTCGCCGCCCGCTGGATATTGGCCCGCTCTTCCCCCCATCGCGCCATGTCTGCTATTGACTCGTGGCACTTCTGTGCCAAGCTTGCCCATCAATTCATGAAAGGGTGGGGTGCTAACCTGGGTCGGGATCTCAGAGAACGAAAAAAGGCCCTCCTCCTGGCTATTCAAGCTCTGGATGCCCGTGCTGACACGTCTGGAATATCCCCAGATGAGTGGATGGTCCGTTATGACCTTGAAGACCAGCTCTCATCCATCTACGTTGATGAAGAGGCCTACTGGCATATGCGGGGTACCCAACGATGGGTACTTCGGGGTGATGCCAATACCGCCTATTTCCAGGCGGTGGCGAACGGCCGCCGGCGCCGAAACTCCATTCATTGCCTTTGGGATGGAGATACCCCGCTCGTTCGCCCCTCGGCCATCCGCACCCATGTGGATGGCTTTTACAAGGCCCTATTTACCCCCACCCCTCGGGGTGGGGGCTAGTCTCGCCCCCGACATCTGGTCGGGGGCCCACCTGGTTTCCGATGCAGTCAATGCTGCTTTAGTGGCTCCTTTTGTTGAGGAGGAGGTTCTCGCGGCTATCAAAGGGATGAACCCCTCCTCGGCCCCGGGGCCGGATGGCCTGCCAGTTATGTTTTTTAAGATGTTCTGGCCGACCATCAAGCCGGAGGTCATGGCTCTGTTCGAGGAATTCTTCTCTGACACCATGGATCTTGGGCGCCTCAACTATGGCATCATGACTCTTATTCCCAAGGTCCCGGGCACCTTCGACATCCTCCAATTTCGGCCAATCACCATGATCAATGTGATATTCCGGATTCTGGCCAAAGGGTACGCCAATAGGGTGACCCTGCTCGCGGACACAATTACCCACCCGAACCAATCCGCCTTCATTCAAGGTCGATTTATTCTGGATGGGGTTCTGGTGTTCCACGAAGTCCTCCATGAGGTTCGGCTGCGTCATCATCGAGCGGTGTTTCTGAAGCTCGACTTCCACAAGGCCTATGACACGGTCCACTGGCCCTTCTTGCGGGAAGTCTTGCTTCGCAAGGGCTTTGACGACCGGTGGGTGACTAGGGTTATGCAACTTGTCTCCTGTGGACGGGCCGCGGTGAACATCAACGGGGACATTGGGCCCTACTTCCCCACCCTCTGTGGGGTTCGCCAGGGCGACCCTTTCTCACCGTTTCTGTTCAACATGGTGGTTGATGCCCTGGCAGCCATCCTTGATAAGGCCAAGGATGTTGGCCACATTCACGGTGTCGTCCCTCACCTAGTCGGAGGGGGGGTCTCCCTCCTCCAATACGCAGATGATACCATAATAATGGTGGAGGGCACTGCCCATGACATTGCTAACCTAAAGTTCCTCCTCCTGTGCTTCCAACAGATGTCGGGCCTTACCATTAACTTCGATAAGAGCGAAGTGATGGTGCTCGGGGCACCTCCCGAGGAAGCACAGTCCATAGCGGACCGACTTAACTGTCGGTTGGGTTCTTTCCCCACGACTTACTTGGGGATCCCCATTAGTGACTCGCGCCTCACCGTGGCGGACCTCCGCCCCACGGTGACCCGTATGCAACATCGGGTCGAACCCTAGAAAGGCCGTTGGTTGTCGACGGCTGCCCGGGTGATCCTTATTAACTCCTCGCTTGCTAGCCTCCTGTGGTTCCTCATGAGTTTCTATAGCCTACATGAGACCCTCCATCAGGAGATCGCCAAGTACCAGTCTAGATTCTTCTGGGCTGGGGAGGGGGATAAGCAGAAGTACCATATGGTTAGCTGGCCCGATATCTGCAAACCCAAGGACCAGGGTGGTCTCAGGATCCTATCCTCCCGCCGCATGAACATAGCCCTCCTGACTCGTTGGCTCTGGCGCATTGCCAATGGGGATGGAGGCCTATGGCTCACCATCATCCAGAACAAGTATCTCCGTGGACAGCCCCTTGCATTCTGTCAGCGCTCGGGCGGCTCCCAGTTCTGGCAGGCGGTAGTCCAGCTGCTCCTGGTTCTCCGTATTGGCACTTCCATAGCGATCGGTACCGGATCATCGACCCTGTTCTGGTTTGATCGATGGCTTGGTGACTCCCCCTTGGCCGCGCGCTTCCCTGTGCTCTTCTCTATTGCAGTGGACCCGCATATATCTGTCGAGGCGGCCCTTATTGATCTAGGGCGCCTCGCCTTCCGCTGCCCCTTCGGACCTCAAGAGGTTGCTGCCTGGGACGCTCTTATGCTGGACATTGCCCTCCTCCCTATGGACAGCCTTGACTCCCCGGATGTCACCTCCTGGTGACTTGAGCCCTCCGGCTGCTTCTCCACCAAATCCCTCTACGCGGCCATTGCACCCTCGATGGCCCCTGAACCATTTAGTTTGATCTGGGATATTCGCCTGCCCCTGAAGATCCGGATCTTCATGTGGCAATGGATTCGTGGTCGCCTCCCGACTGGTGTGGAGGTTCGTAAGCGAAATGGACCTGGGAACGGGAAGTGCCCCTTGTGCGACACGATGGAGGATGCTAACCACATCTTCTTCTTGTGTTCTACGGCTCAGTTCCTTTGGTCCTGCTTCCGCGAAACGGTTGGGGGCCAGTGGTGTAACACCAACTTCCCCGACCTGCTTGCGGAAATCCAGGCCTCCCCCCCTCGCTACCGCCATATCAAATGGCTCTGCGTTGGGATCCTTGGCTTGACGCTTTGGACCGTCCGCAATAAGCTTGTCATTCAGAAGGTCCCTCTTCGACGTGCTACTGACGCCATCTTTAAAATGTGTGGATATTTGCAGCTCTGGCGGCCGCTTAGCCGCCCCCAGGATCGGGTCGTCATCAACAACCTCATCGCCGACCTCCGCTCGATGGCCTTCAGCTTGGCGGCACCGCTCCCCCCACCACCCCCGGAGCCAGACTAGATGTTGTGCCGCACCCTCCACGTGCGCGCCTTTCTTTTTTTTCTCAGGGCTTGTTGAGTTGTGCCCTCAGCATTAACCTTTCGACTTCTTGTGGTGCTTGACCTTTGTGTGCGTGTGTGTGTTGTTGAACCTTGTCGTGGTGCTTGGCTTTATCTATAAAGCGGGGCGGAAGCCTTTTTCGGTAACACACCTTAGTGATCACATGTTCATGTGGTAAATGTGCATTGCCACAACCCTCTTTGGATTTGGTTTACTGCAACTCCTATTAAAGCAATAGTTCTAAGACATTAGAATGGATCTGCATTAAATAGTACATAAAAGTCCATTACATTACCTGCATGGTAGTTTGTGGCTCCTGCACATCATTATTTGATTGTTCAAGAACATTATAAGATTCAGATTGGAGATTGTTATCTCTGTCATGTGGAGTGACCTGCAATAAAATTATTGTAATAGCATAACAGTGTTCATTAATTTCATCTTTGCGCAAATATAACTGCTTTTGATATGCTAACTTGATAATTTTCTGTACGAGAATCCACTTCATTTCTACAAATCTCTCTAGGAAACTTTTTGGCAAGGAATGCAACAATCATAGCCATCTGACCTCTGACATCCCCTACATCACCTTTGACTTCCTTTACATCACCTTTGACGTCCTCTACATCATCTTTGACATCTTCTACATTATCTTTCACCATGCGTACTTCATACTGAAGATTTTCTTGATCAGATTTCCCAACAAAAGTTATTCCCTGAGAAACATTTACTCCGCTCCAATACTTTTCATCATAGTAACCTCGAAGTTTTGCCCTTTTATCAAGTGCACCTTTAAAGGCTTCAGTATAATCGTCAATGGAAAGGCTACCATTATGATCGATTTTCCTTTTTTTAACTCCTCATTAGCTGCATCCTATTGAATAGGAATAATTATTAATTCATTACTATACTATGGAATAGATTGTATGTTGGACTGTAGACAAAATAAGTAGAATGTACCATTATTGTCTTCACATTGTCGCTTGTGTAATTGCCATCTTTTTTCTTATGAGCTTCATCCCATAGGTCAATCTTGTGGATCGGTCCTTTCCTTTTGATTTCCTATCCAGCAAAGTATGTTAGGTCCACTAATAGTTATTTTTGAAGATAATTGGTTTGTCATGTAATAAAGACTATGAAAAGTATCATTGTCACCATCTCTTTTTGTAGCCTGGCATGGCTTTTTCTCCCGGTTGTGTGTGGATTCTTCTGTTGCTTCGCACACTCTGTGTTTTTCTTGCATAACTTCTGCAAACAAATTAGGTGCAGACACGTAATGTTAACAAACTAATGTTGGAGTTCAGTTTGAGCATGAGAGGATGAGATAATAACCATGTGTGAATCCTGGCACCACATTCCAACTAGAGTCTCCCATTGATGCTCATTAACACCTATTGGAACATCACTAATAATTTCCTGGAGAGACCTCTCTTTTCGTTTGAAATATTTTTTCTTCAAGCGAGATTTGTAGGCTCCCCATCTTTTGCAAACAGTCATTAGGACCCAGTCTCGTGTAATCAGCTTTGTCTCAGATGGATAGACAAATTTCTCCTTCAACAAAGTAAATTTAATTGTTTACATGTGAAATGAAAATAAAGATGTATGTGATGATACATCAAAAAAAGATGTATGTGATGATGTACCTCTACATCGTTGATCATGTTGTTCTTTCTCTGGGCAAATAATTCATTGTCCCATGTTGGAATGCTCAGTGGTGCAAATGTGGAGTTCTCTACAACGTCGCTAAGATAGCTACTAAGAATGGAACCAGACCTTTCATTCGGAACACCTTTTTTGTTAGTCTCCACAATTATCTTTCCTCCATCTACCTAGGATAAATTCTTCAGCCGAAATTCCCCTACAATCTGCCGCGTCTCTCCATTTGGCCCTGCAAGCATGAATATCCCAACACGTCAGAAACCAGTATAATAAAAACCTCATTCCAAAGAAGATTAGTCATGGTTACAAATTATCTTGATTTGGCTAGTGGATTCATGACATCTTGCTGGTGCTATATTATCAATCTCTGAGGACCTTGTAGATTTTCTTCAGCAAGCTGCAGATGTTCTGCATCATGCATTGTAAGGTTCAACTCCCGAAGTCATCTTGGTATCCTCGCCATCATTAATCTGCCAAATTAACAAAAACTACAGACCTCAACCAAAAGTTCAGTGCGGCATGGCATGTACAGAGAGAAAATGCCTTAAGTCTTCGGCTAGCATAGCTAACTCGTACACTGTTACAGAGAGCTGGAACATTCAGTTAGGAAAATGGCTACACATCACCTTGATGTCTCTTGAGCTCATGACACAATCTACAACGAGATGCTTCAGATTTTCAGTTTGCAAAACATGAGCTCAGTATACAATCTTTACAAGCAAGATTAGAACTAAACAAAGGGTCAAGCCTCAGCAAAACATTACAAAGCCCTGATGACCGAGTTAGCACAGCTAAATCAGTGCACTATGTTACTTCCTGTACCAGCGAGATGGAAGATGCAGTTAGGAAAGCGGCTACATAGTACATTGATGTCTCTTGAGGTCATGACAGAATCTGCAGCGAGATGCTTTAGGTTTTCCAGTATATTCATCAGCATCAAAAACTACAGGGGAGTTGAATAGCTGTAGCACTAACAGAACAATAAATCTCAGTGCAAAAGCTTCAACATTTGTACAATTCTTCAGAGAACAGAGGTTGTGCTGAACGTTTCTTCAGACAACTAGATAATTGAGGTACAATTCTTCAGATAACAGAGGTTCTGGCCGCCTCGCCTTGGGCTTCGTCGCTGCAGGAAGTCTCGGGGTTCCCTGTGGCAGCAGGCCATGGGACGGGGGAGACTTAGGTCGGAGTTGGGGAATTCCAAGATGATTTTGTCTAATCACTTAGAGAATAGAGGGTTATCTGCTAATTCTGCTTAAGTGGATGGTTAAGGATCCCACCTTTAATCGGTGGCGTTCATTACAGATCTGAGGGTCCACGTAGGAATTTTCAGAATTTCACTGACTACCTATTTCCACTAGATACTTCACCAATATCAAGCATGCAATGAGATCTAATTTTGCCTAAAAGTTAAGTTAATGCAAAGCAACACATGAACAATCCGAAAGAACAATCAGCAGTTAAGTGGTTTCACTAGTACAGACTACAGAACTACAAAAACAAGTGCTTACCCAAACAGTTTACAAAAAAACAATTGGGATGGGACTCTTCCCAAATGGTTCTGCCAACATAGTTTTTGGATATTTGTGCTACTAGTACCTATGTGTGATGTGGCTTAATGGGTGTTACTAGTTACTCTGCTCCTACCATGGAGCAGAGCTCCTGTGGGTTGCACAACCGGACAGCAAACCTCCACACTAATTAAGCCACAAGAACTCAATCTAAAGATCAATGAATCTCAGTAATTTCTACACCAAGACTTAGAGAGCACGTCACAATGGTGAGGACCAATACGAACCTGGGGCGCAGCTACCCTAGGCAGGATGGCTGAACTCGTGCTTGCTCTGCTTAATCCACCTGTAGGTTGGAGATGAACTTGCTTGTTGTAGCAGACGATTCCTGTGACCTTCCCGCCCAATCGCCACCGTTGGCCCCAACGCACACACCAGCCGGTCTCTGTCCCGACCTCCACGGCCTCCAATCGCCCGACCACCCGCCCGCTGAGTCCCCGTCAGTCCGCCCACCAAGCCAATCGATCCCCGTTCATGTGATTGAGGCGATGCACATCAGCGAACGGATTGGAGGGATCCCATTAGATGGGTTGGGATGGATTAGGAGGTGGAAGAAGAGGAGAATTGGAGAGATGGCGGCGTGGGCGAGGAGAAGTGGAGAGAGGGCGGCGTGGCGGAGTGATTGACGGGCATATTTTTTTCCAAAAATAAGAGCGCTGGTGCGTTATTTCCTGGCGGCAAATGGAAATAGTTGCCCCAAATGCCAAAATGATTTCCTCCAAAAAAATTGAGGGGAAAATGATTTCCAAATGAAATCAGCGAAAAAAGCCTATTTATTTCTGTTGTACACAAACAACCAAAAAATGGGCCAGGTCACGTGCTCTATTTTTACTGTTATTAGCATACATTGTGAAATGTTTTCTCCTAGAAAAAGTATAATTCCATTGTATTATAATGTATAATGGATTTTTGCATCTAAGGGCATCTTCAATGCCGACCCTCAAACCGTCCGCATACGTCTAGACTGCATAGTGCGGATGTTTTTTGGCGTCCAACACGGTGTTGTATGGGTCCGCTCGGCGGTCTGGACACACTTCTTCCCAAAAACCGCAAACAAAGTGGGGGGGGGGGGTTGCGGCGTTCGGACCGCTGCCACGTCCGCTTTTGACTACCCTGGCCGACCCAAAAATCCCACCTGCCTCTCATGCGCTTTCCACGAACGCCCACGCCGCTTGCCGCACCGCATTCATGTCGGCCCAGAGCATGCATCGGCTCGTATTGATGCATGTGATTTGACCGAATGAGAGGGCGGCACTGACGGACATGACCATTCGGGCGTAGCCGCTTCAATGCGGACGCTGCGTACTGAGAAACCAACTCTGTCCGCTGCGCCACATTGTAGTAGGTTGACTGCCACTTCGCCTGGCCTGGTCGTGGCTATTTAAGCCGTGCACAAGTGATACATAGAGCCGCACTCCCCCTCCCTGACCACCGTCCCCTCCTCCTCCCTGTCACCATCCCCGAGCCCAGCGGCGATGTGAAGTTCTCGTTCTACATGATGGTAGGCAGAGGCGGTGGAAGTCCCTTGTCTGGCAGGAGCGGACCCATCTTCTCATGGAGGCCCCACGTGAAGGAGGAGCCACCGTCCCCGATGCGTGCGTCCGCGTGAAACGGGAGTCAACATCCCCCCAATGCCTCTGCCACATGAAGGATGAGCCCGCATTGACAGACCCTCATCGCCGCCACGCCGCAATCGCCGCCCGATAAAGGAGGAGCTTCCACCCATGATCATGAAGGAGCGTGGTGCATCCTCCACTACCCCGGAGGAGGTGGTTACAGCGGTGCATCGGGCTCAAGTGCCATCTTATTTGAGGAGGAGCGCGCGGCGAGGCAACAGGAGCGGTACGGCTAGCGCAATGCCGCTCCCCGCTTTGCGTTCGTCAAGAGCGACGTGCCTCCAGGATGGGTCCCCAACGATTTGGACCTTGCTGCTGCGCGGCCGCTCGACCGCTTTGTTACGATCGCTGAGACAGCCGCCAGGCGCCGCAGCAGGAGGCGGAGCATGGTTGTCCTTGTGTCAAAATTTCATAATCCATATGGATACTTATTTGGTTTCAAATTGTTTGCCAATAGGCGGTGAATTGGTTTTTCAATTTTATTTTTTATTCTGTTCAGCCAAAACCATTGAAAATTTCCCACAATAATAATCATATGGTTGTCGTTGTGTAAAAATTTCATTATTTTCTGGACACTTTGTTTTTCGGTTCAAGTTTTAGGCCAAATTTTGGCTGAAAATGAAGAATGGATGATTTTCTCAAACAGTGACTCTAAATTTGATGAAAATTTGATAGAATAGTAGCCATTATATGGTTGTCCTTGTGTCAAAATTTCATCAAACTCTGGACACTTTATTTTTGGTTCTATATTTGGCAGTTGGTACTGAAATGGTAGCAAAATGCTGCCAAATTTGGTAATGTTGGACCCACCATTTGGATCCCAGCAAGGTAAAAGAAACCTACAATCCGATAAAAATGACTCGGTCCATGGATATCGCAGAATGTTTCTATCTAACTGCATTGCCAGTTTGCCACTTCCAAGTTCTGATAGTCAACAGCCTTAGAAAAATGCACTTGTGACATTGTGGCAACACATTTTACAATGGCCAGACAAAAGAACATCAGTCTGATAAAACCTAGTTTCTTACATTGAAAAAGACGAGTGTCTAAGGCATGATCTTAAAAAGAAGAATTCACAATTGTATATTCAACATTTCTCGGCCATGTAATATAACAATACGAGATAACTGCAACATGTGGGAATAATCAATAAACCAAATGTGATACTTAATTTCCGGAACAGAAATTCTACAGAATCAACTTAAAATTCACAACCAAGTACACTTGGGCTGTGCCCTGAATTAGTACGAAAAAAAATACAACCACAAACTATAATAAAGCATTCTGACTTTGTGCTTGTAAACCGCTACCAAAACCATAACTAAAATTGTAGTTGCATGCAAAGAACCACACCAGCAAAGAGCTTCCACCATACTTCAGCCTGAACCAAAAGCACAATGCTCTAATCTGTTTCATCCGATGATTCGTCAACACCCATGTCAAAAAGATCACGAGGCCTGACTTCCACTACTACATTCCATAGTTCAGCTTTTGGGTCTTGAACGTAGAAAACCTGCTGCACTTGGGAGGAAAATACAAAAGGATCATCCTCTAGCTCATCTCCTGTGTGTATTTTCCGAGACTTGTTCACAAGAGTGAACCCAAACTCATCCGTTTGAATGCCAACTTTGTGGTAGACATCGTACCAATCACAATTAAAGAACACCACCTTGTAATCATTGTATGACAATTCAAAGATGTCACTTAATCTGCCATAATATCTAACACCATTTTTCTGCAATGTTCACTACACCACTATTTTGTGTGACATGCACTGACTCATGACTCATCGTGTGGAACCTAAAGCCGTTGATGACATAGCCACTGTAGCGCACCCCATATCTGTTGGGTTTTGCAGCCAAAGCTCTTACCTTTTCTGTAATAGTTGATCCATCGCTCTGTAAAACCTGTATGTTCAATTAGTTAAATTCAGGTGCCTATATAATTCAGAGTACATGAATACGGTAAAATGTACCTTTTGTTCCAACCAGTCAGCAAAGTGTTCATTAATTAACTTAGTGGTATCAGCTTCTGTCAAATTAGCTGAGTCACATCGTTTGCTATTCTCTTCGGCCACAAATTCACTGTAACAATTAAATTATATGAACTTCTTGGCAAACTCTAAACAAATTAATTAAAGATAGAAGTGATACATACTTGCGGAAATCTGCAAGCTCATCACAATGTCGCAAGACATATCGGTGTGCTTGAATAAGAAGCCGGCTATTAAACTGCCCAACTGGGACAACCTTTCCAATTGGCTCACCAGCACTATGGAACATGTACAAATCTTTTATCTTGTCTGAAGGATTGGGGTTTCTTGATGGTCTTGTAAAACATGTAGTTCCTTCTAGAAATCTTGAACAAAAGGTCAAGCATTCTTGGGCAAGATACCCTTCAGCAATTGAACCTTCAGGAAATGCTCTATTGCGTACAAGTGCTTTCAGCCGAACAAATGATCTAAATTTAATTAAGCAAGATGTTACTTCTCAAAACTATTGAAGATTAAATAAAATCGAAGTTAAAGTGCCATACCTCTCTAGGGGGTACATCCACCGATAGTGCACTGGACCACCAAGTTTAACTTCTTCAACCAAGTGCACCATTAGATGCACCATGATAGTAAAGAATGATGGAAGAAAAATTCTCTCCATATTGCAAAGTGTCATCACAATACTCTCTTGAAGTTCGTCAAGCTCAGAGACATCTAACACTTTCGAGCATAGTTTCTTGAAGAAATTAGACAGCCCGATAACTATTTCCATGACCTCTTTGTGTGGGTAACAGGATCGAAGTGCTAGAGGAAGAATATCTTCCAGAATAACATGACAATCATGACTTTTGAGACCTGAGATTGTACAATCTTTCATGTTGACATGCCTAGAAAAATTTGATGCATATCCATCGGAGGTCCTAATATTGTGCATCACTGAACAAAGTATTTCTTGCTGTTTTCTAGACATAGTAAATGGTGCATCAGGCAATACTATTTTTCCATTATCATCTACAACAGGATGAAGATTATGTCGAATTCCATTTTCACCAATTTCTGCCAAATCAAGCCGTGCATTAAGGCCATCCTTTGTTTTAGAATCAATATCCAACAACGTTCCAATTAAATTATCAAACACATTCTTTTCTATGTGCATTACATCAAGATTGTGCCTTAACTTGTTAAGTTCCCAATATGGCAAGTTGAAAAATATTGATTTTTTTAACCAATCCTCAGGCTTCTTCTCAGGCTTACCTTGGTTCTTAATTGACTTCTTGTTGCCTGCCTTCCTTTTACGCTTCGGCTCTTGATTCATTTCATTTTCTTTTTCACTGTTTTTGACCTTCTTTCCGCCCTTTGCTTTCTTTGCTACATTGCCTTTTTTGCCTAACACAAACACTCTGCCTTGCAACCTTTTCAAAGCTGAACTACCACTCATAGTTGTCGGTGCCAATTCTGTCACTTTAGTGCCATCAAATTCCTGCCTTCTTCGGTTTCGAAATACATGACCCTGTGGTAACCAGCGACGGTGACCCATATAACAAAGTTTCATACTCTTATTCAGGCGAAATGATCTTGTACAAGGACCACATGATGGAAACCCATATTTACCACTTGTGCTCCAACCGTACAGGTAAGCTAATGCTGGAAAATCATTTAAAGTCCATAACAGTGCAGCCTTGAGTGGAAATATCTCCTGCGAGGAAGCGTCGAATGTGTCTACACCATCCCATAACTGTAAGAGCTCATCAATCAGTGGCTGCAAATATATATCAATGTCATTCCCAGGGGAAGCTGGTCCAGGAATGATCATCGATAAAATTAGAGATGTTTCTTTCATGCAAATCCAAGGCGATAGGTTGTACGGGATAAGCATCACTGGCCAAGTACTATGTTTTGAACTCATACTCCTAAAAGGGTTAAATCCATCACTCGAAATGCCAAGGCGCGGATTACGAGGATCAGCAGCAAAACCGGGGTATCTAGCATCAAGATCTTTCCAACACTCGCCATCAGCTGGATCCCGTATCTTTCCATCTTTAGTACGACCCTCATCGTGCCAACGCATGTCATCTGATGTTTTTCTTGTTGCAAAGATCCTTTGAATACTCAGTATCAAAGGAAAGTAACGCAACACCTTGGCTGGTTTCTTCTTATGCTTAGACACACATGGCAAGACTCTTGATCAGCTCGTTCACCTCGAAAAAGCATGCAATCATTGGGGCATTCATGAATTTTCTCGTAGTCAAGGCCTAAGCCACGGATGATTTTTTGTACCTCATAGTACTTCTTTGGTAGTTGTGCCTGTGGAAGTGCATCAGACAAAACACCAAGTAGCGTTGCAAATGATTCTTGTGACCATCCATGTAAGCATTTCATGTGATACAAGGTGATGAGAAATGACAACTTAGAAAATAATTTACATCCAGGGTATAACTCCGTGTTTGCATCCTCTGAGAAGCTTGCATATGTATTAGGTTTCTTCCTTGTTTGAGTATCTGCATTCTCATCCTCAACTGAATTAGGTACCATATTCTCAAATTCAACGCCATCTAATTCACCATCAGATGTTCTTGATAAAGATTCACAACTGTTAGCCATAGCAAAGACAACACTTAAGAGTCCTGGCATGTCATCCATCCTTCCATGGTTGCCTTCTCCAACAACATTCCTTGGGATGCCAGGAATAGATAGATTGCCACTGTTATCTGATACATGAGCAAATGCAAATGATGGTTCACTGTAATCCTCTCGATGGCAAACCCACTTAGTGTAACCTTGAAGAATACCATCACATCTCAAGTGAGTTTTCACTCCATCATAACTCTGCATAGCTTTATTTCGGCAATTTACACAAGGACAACGAATTCTATCACCAGCCGGAACATCATGGAATGCAAAAGACAGAAATTGCTCGACACCATCTTTCTAAGTAGCACTAGCTCTTGGTTGACTCATCCAACCTCGATCCATTGCCCTTTGATATGCCGAAGTAATGAAACAAAAAAATATGTCAGTGTATAACTTTACATGTGTTATTTAAGAGATGAGAGCTGATCTAAATCTTTTTGCAAGAAAAGCATGGAATACATAGATATTTTAATTCAATGATTGGATCCTAAAATATTTCATCAACCTTGAATTGAAAAACATCAAAAGATATGTGCCATTGTAGGTTTAACTAGTATGCAAAGACGCCACTCAGTTCAATACAATTGCACATATGCTGCCATCTTTCTCCCCATAATCCCAACTCTGGCTACATCGAAAGGAAACACACACCACATGAACAAACAAAAATATAAAACAGGACACATGATTGATATTATATATGGAGGGCCTTCAATTATCTAGAAATATTCACTCTTTCTAATCGCTGTAGGGACTTCTTTCCTTCTGCAAAACTACTAAGATTGTTGGACTATCTAAGTATCCAAACTGAGCATAAAAACCATATAATAGGGTGCTTTAAAAAACAACTGTGTTAATTTCCCTGCTTTATATCATCATGTTATTGATGATCTTGTGCATCTCAGGTAAGCACCATATACAAAAATCAAGCTACAACAGAAGGTAAAAAAGGCCAATGATCACAGTCAGTATTATTATATATACAGTTATCACCATACTGGAAATACACTCCGTCCCAATTACAGAAACCTGGAGGATATGTGCAGCCACCTGAATGAAAAATGAAAAGCATGTATAAAAGGGTGTTTGCAATGCAATCTAAATAATTAGTGGGCTGCACTGCATACACGTCATATCTATTTGTTCTAAGGATAACAGGAAAAAGGATATTAAGTTGGACTGATTAACGAGTCAAATAAGACATCATTGAACAAGAAACAGAGAACATATGTGATGATCTACAATACTGTATTGAAACTTAAGACCAATTGAACACCCTAGTTTGGTTAAAAGCTTACTTTGCCACAACTAAGCCAAAAGTAGTAATTGTTACCCCTCGGGACAGAGTGTGGCTTGCCACAAAAGTGTGGCCAAAATATACTCCTTAATCATGTGACTAGTAAAGTCGCAAGCCACAACTGTGTCAGCCAACTGAACACTCACTCACCTCAGAAATTATGTGTGCCTAACCATAGGTCTGGCAACATTTGGCTGGAAACCAAATAGTCCCCAAGTGACTTGCAGTTGTTGAAGGGTAGCCGGTCGCATATTTTTACAAAGTTAGCAAGCAGGGCCTAAGAGAGTAATTATCAAACAGTGCATTCCAATGCACACGATCAGTTGCTGCATGTGTTTACACCTTCAGGAAAAGGGGATTTTTAGGATACACTACCACTTGCCTCATTGGCGCATGGTAGGATATGCTGAAAAGTCAACTTAGGTGAGTGGCATGTTGCTGATTTATTTATAAAAAATCCTGGAAGATTGCAGCTACTTACTTCCATTATGGAAGTTACTGTGCTCTTCAGTGTTGTAAGCATGATTCAGCTTCATACATGCTACATATATGGTTTCAGTACCGAATAGGTTGTCCACTTTACATCCAATGCTTGATACTTTTGGACAAATTGTATGTCTTTCTAGAATTTAAACTCAATTCTTAATGATACAACAAAATAGATAAAAACATACCAAAAACTTCAAAAAAAGAGTATGGGATACAAAAGAGGTACTTTCTCGAGTTGAGATTGAAGGCGGGTTGTTTGAAGCCAAAGGCGGTGGTCCAATCTATGGTTGTTCCAATTTGTGGAGTTGATTCAGTCCAACTGAAACACTGGGTGTTGAAACTTGCAATGAAATATATCTTCCTCTTCTTTTTCTACAAAATGAAATAAAATTGATATTAAAATGCATTCCCTTCCAAATCACAATATGTTATACATATACACAGTCCCCTGCATATATGTTGATACACAATTTTTGAGTTCAAATTTAATTTCATTTTCATCATACACTGATAGGAAGAACAGAAGAGAGAGCTTTCTCAGAAAATACCCCTGTCCCAGCCTGCTTGCTATTTGTTGACAGCAAGTCCTGGGCGGCAAGGTCCGGCCGAGCAGGCGAGCAGCCCGGGATTGGCCGGAGCAAAGCGCCAGAGCCGGCACGGCCGGCGGCGGCTCCCAGCAGGAGGAGGCGTGGAGCAGCACGTCCCTAGCGACCAGGCAAAGGGACGGGGACGACCGAGGAGCGCCGGGGCAGAGGGGCTAGGGGCAGTCCTTGCGGAAGGCATTCACCGGCGGCGGACGCGGCGCACTGGCAGGACTAGTTGCAGGAGGCAGGAGATGGAGTTGGTCGTTGGAGGCTATGGAGATTGGGAGGGGGCGCATGGGTGGAGGAGGAGCCAACCCGTCGGCGGCGGCGGCATAGATGGGCGGCTCAGGACGTGGTGGCGGATAAGGTGAAGGAGAGCGCGCGCTGAGTTCGATACGTGGGCTCGTTTTACTGAATAGATGGGCCCCGTAATTTCCTTTTTCTGTAAAAAATACTTTGGTTTTATTATTTATTTGTTAAACTCTTTCATGTATCCTAAAACGTCTCAAAAATCGTCTGTACTTATTTACACATGTAAAAAATAATAAATGATATATACCCTAAAATTAAGATTTGTGACGGTATTTACGTCATCTCAAAAAGCGTACCTACATACTAGATGCTTTCAGTATAGGGACGAATATAAAAGCGTCTTAGAAAAAACGTGCCTACTGACATGTTTTGTTGTAGTGCTAGGGGCGTTAAACGACAGCGCTTGTTGGGAGGCAACCCAATTTTATTTTTGTTCCTGTTTAGTAATAAATAATTCATCTAGCCTCTGTTTCGATGTGGTTTATGTTTTAATTAGTGTTCGTGCCAAGTAAAGCCTTTAGGACCTTCTTGGGTCATTGTTATTTGATCTTGCTGTAAAAAACAAAAAGTATGAGCTCACGAGAATAATTTTCATTTCTTACCAGAGAGCGATAAAATACCAATTCTACTTTCAGTAGATTAATAAACAAATTTCCTAGGACTTCCTAATTTCTCAGGATTTTTGGAGTTACAGAAGTATTCTAATCCTACAGATTACTACAGACTGTTCTGTTTTTGACAGATTCTGTTTTCTATGTGTTGTTTGCTTATTTTGATGAATCTATGAGTAGTATCGGAGGGTATGAACCATAGAGAAGTTGAAATACAGTAAATATTACACCAATATGAATTTAGAATGAGTTCACAACAGTACCTAAGTGGTGATTTATTTTCTTATACTAACGGAGCTTACAAGTTTTCTGTTAAGTTTTGTGTTGTGAAGTTTTCAAGTTTTGGATAAAGATTCGATGAACTGTAGAACAAGGAGTGGCAAGAGTCTAAGCTTGGGGATGCCCAAGGCACCCCAAGGTAATATTCAAGGACAACCAAGAGCCTAAGCTTGGGGATGCCCCGGAAGGCATCCCCTCTTTCGTCTTCGTTCATCGGTAATTTTACTTGGAGCTATATTTTATTCACCACATGATATGTGTTTTGCTTGGAGCACCATTTTATTTTATTTTGTTTTGCTTTCTATTTTAATAAAATACCAAGATCTGAAATTCTTAAATGTTAGAGAGTCTTTACATAGTTGCATAATTATTCAACTACTCATTGATCTTCACTTATATCTTTCGGAGTAGTTTGTTGTTGCTCTAGTGCTTCACTTATATCCTTTTGGAGCACGGTGGTGGTTTTATTTTATAGAAATAATTGATCTCTCATGTTTCACTTATATTATTTTGAGAGTCCTTTAGAACAACATGGTAATTTGCTTTTGATATAATAAAAAACTTTCATATAAGTGCATTGAATACTAAGAGAAGTTTGATACTTGATGATTGTTTTGAAATATGGAGATAGTGATATTAAAGTTGTGCTAGTTGAGTAGTTGTGAATTTGAGAAATACTTGTGTTGAAGTTC
Source organism: Triticum aestivum (assembly GCF_018294505.1). Classification (NCBI taxonomy): domain Eukaryota; kingdom Viridiplantae; phylum Streptophyta; class Magnoliopsida; order Poales; family Poaceae; genus Triticum; species Triticum aestivum. The sequence goes on from NC_057797.1 coordinate 88,281,283, forward strand.
GCAAGTCCCGTAGCATGCACGTATGGTAAACATTGTGTAAAAAATTTGAAACATGAGGTGTTATTTGATTGTCTTCCTTATGAGTGGCGGTCGGTGACGAGCGATGGTCTTTTCCTACCAATCTACCCCCTAGGAGCATGCGCGTAATGCTTGGTTTTTGATGACTTGTAGATTTTTGCAATAAGTATGTGAGTTTTTTATGACTAATGTTGAGTCCATGGATTATACGCACTCTCACCCTTCCATCATTGCTAGCCTCTTCGGTAACGTGCATTGCCCTTTCTCGCCTTGAGAGTTGGTGCAAACTTCGCCGGTTTATCCAAACCCCGTGATATGATACGCTCTATCACACATAAACCTCCTTATATCTTCCTCAAAACAGCCACCATACCTACCTATTATGGCATTTCCATAGCCATTCCGAGATATATTGCCATGCAACTTTCCACCGTTCCATTTATTATGACACACTTCATCATTGTCATATTGCCTTGCATGATCATGTAGTTGACATCGTATTTGTGGCAAAGCCACCATGCATAATTTATCATACATGTCACCCTTGATTCATTGCCCATCCCGGTACACCACCAGAGGCACTCATATAGAGTCATACTTTATTCTAGTATCGAGTTGTAATCTTTGAGTTGTAAATAAATAGAAGTGTGATGATCATCATTAATAGAGCATTGTCCCAAAAAAAGAAAAAAAATGCCAAATAAAAAAAGAAAGGCTAACTAAAAAAATAAAAAAGGGACAATGCTACTATCCTTTTTTTCCACACTTGTGCTTCAAAATAGCACCATGATCTTCATGATAGAGAGTCTCTTGTTTTGTCACTTTCATATACTAGTGGGAATTTTTCATTATAGAACTTGGCTTGTATATTCCAACAATGGGCCTCCTCAAGTGCCCTAGGTCTTCGCGAGCAAGCAAGTTGGATGCACACCCACTTAGTTTCTTTTGTTGAGCTTTCATACATTTATAGCTCAAGTGCATCCATTGCATGGCAATCCCTACTCCTTTGCATTGACATCAATTGATGGGCATCTCCCTAGCCCATTGATTAGCCGCGTCGATGTGAGACTTTCTCTATTTTTGTCTTCTCCACATAACCCCCTTTATTATATTCTATTTCACCCATAGTGCTATATCCATGGCTCACTCTCATGTATTACGTGAAAGTTGAAAAAAGTTTGAGATTACTAAAGTGTGAAACAATTGCTTGGCTTGTCATCGGGGTTGTGCATGATGAGAGCATTCTTGTGTGATGAAAATGGAGCATGACCAAACTATATGATTTGTCACGACCGGATTTTCGGGATAAAATTTTCAGAAAATGGCCCTTGTGCTCACCAGCCCCAGGATTACTGTTAGCTGATGAGGCACCAACTTGATACAGAAATTCCAAGCAAAAATACATAATATGTAGTACTACAAGACCATTCTGGTCAGTGAGTACAACAAAAGAGTTTCTAGCAGTTGATGGCGGAAGCGGTTTGTGGTTCACCACGGTCTATGGGACTCCATTTCCCACAGGAACAGCTGACCAGGTTAACTCCTATCTTCGCGAGGCTGCTATCACCGTTGCTTAGGTTCCGGGGCTGTCATCGCAACGCTCCTCTCCAAGCAAGCAATCTGGCCAAGACAATAGCCAGGGACAAGCCAGTGAGTACTTTGAATGTACTCGCAAACATTAAGAACACAGGTATAATATAGCCACTGATAATCATGCTTTGAAATATTCTATGATCGCTTCGTCAGTTATAAAATAAGGTTCATGATGCACGCAAGTAGATCATTTAAATAAATCATGAGTAAACAAATGGGGTGTAAAAATATAAAGCACCGATCGGGTGTCTGAAGCGACGCCTCGAAAGGATAATAATATGCATCATGCCTCAGTCGGGCGTCTGAGCGACACCACAGAAAGGGCTTATGCAAAAATGAAATAACAAACATGCCACAGTCGGGCGTCTGAGCGACACCACATGAAGGGCTTATAAGTAAATGAAATAACGAACCTGCCACAGTCGGGCGTCTGAGCGACACCACATAAAGGACTTATGCAAAAATGAAATAACAAACATGCCACAGTCGGGCGTCTGAGCGACGCCACATAAAGGGCCTATATATATAAACATAATCATGGTGAATATCCAGGAGGTGGTACCGTCCCAGGGTTATTCATTATTTCAAACAATGCAAACGGTTAGTCCACAACAATAAAAATCATAACAATCATATATCACAAGTAAAAATCCATATGTTCTGGTTTAACAGTTTCACCTTCGAAGATCGACACTAAGACCGACACTTGACCCATCCCAGACTGTAGTCCTTAACCATGGACACGGCTATTCGAATAGGTTTAATACCTCTGCAGAGGGTGTACTCTTTACCCACGAGTAACGGATTTCTTTAGTCCATCGGAACTAATTCCGTCTACGGTCTTTTAGCTGAAAACACGCCTGACTTGCACACACCAGCTTTTACTCGTGTCTGGAATCACCCATGACACCTGTTAAGCAAAACTCTAAGTGGGGAGGCTACAACCTCGCGTAGCATGGGATCAAATTTCTATCGCGCGCTCTAAGGGGTGCCCCCCTCTCGGTCCCAACCAGATACACCCATGCTCCCGGACCAGGTGGCGTGCCTACCGGATGCAGCCGGTATCTTCCACCATGGCCTCTCTGTACGGTGTGTGCCAAGACAAGGGTTAACAACTTACTGAACCATACCCCACCTACGGCAGGGACCAGTGGCAGCACAAAACAAGTATGGGGGTTACCGGAACAAGAGTCGATCTACGGCCGACTCAGGAGGCTTAAATATTCACTGCCTGATATGTATAGCAAAATTATTACAACTAACCGAATCACCACTCATTTACCTTACAATGCCATATCGAACATAACCGTCCCGACGGAGACCGGAGACAAGCTCACGCCTACCCAAGGCAGAGGCTTTCCCGGATTTCTTTCCGGCATGCATGCAAGGCATACGAGGGCGATTACCATCACAAGTATATCCGTTTCCAACAGCAAGGAAATCTCCAATATGCATTCATGCGAATGATTGGGTCACCACCAAGGTTGTCAGAATCGTGATTTTGAATCGGATCGGAGCTTCGACGGTAGGATTGCAAATCGTAGAATCTTCACTATCAAGATCGTAGAAACGTAGATTCTAAGAACTAAAGTCGTAGAATCATAGCGGTTAGTTTGGATCGTAAAGTCGTAGAATCGTCTAACAGAATCGCGATTCTGACAACCTTGGTCACCACATAAAATAACGGGTTCTCCGTATTAAGGCGATGTTATAATCGTGTCAACCAACGCACAAAAATATTATGCCAGGGTTCAAAATGCTTTCCTTCAAGGTGTGGAGAGGTGAGGGTGCTCTCCAAAACTTTTGAAAGTTTTCATCCTCTCTCCAAAATCCTATTTCAAATAAATTTGAATTAACACACATTTTCAAAACAGCACAAAAAAGTTGTTTGAAATTTTTTCAAATAAATCTTAAAATAAACTAGACATAATTTGAGAGATGTAGGAAAAATAATCAATTCATTTGGAGTTTTATTTAAAAAGATATAACCAGTCAACGTTTAGTCAAATCTCTGGTTTTTAAATAAAACAGAAAAATAAAAGAAAACGTTTCGAAATGTACACGTCGAACACGTACTTTGGAATTACGTTTCCACTTACGCCTGCATGGACCGGCGCTGGGTCACTGACAGTGGGCCCGCGTGGCCCACTGGTCAGGTTTGACCAGTCCACGCGCGCGTCGTCTCCCCCGACCGAACAGAGGCGGAGCTCCGGCGAGGCTCACCGGCGAATGGAGGCGTCCCTCGGTGATCTGAGCGCATGGGTGTGCTCAGGAGGTCGAGACGAACTCGGGGGTACCCGCCATGGTCGCCGAAGTGGACGGAGTCGCCGGCGACGAGCTTCGCGGCGGAGATGGCTTCGGGAGCAAAGTGGGTTTGGGGCTACGGTGGTTCCCGATCAAAATCGAGCAGGGGGATGGGTTCACGGGAGGAAGAGAGAGCTTCTGGTGAAGAGAGTGGAGAGGGGGAGGCCCTGGTGGCGCCGGAGTGGCCGGGGGCAGTAGCGGCGGCAAGAGTTGCCGGAGAGGAAGAAGACGACCTCCTCGGGTCGATTGGATGCCGCGGGGGAACTAGGGGGTGATTTGAGGCTGCCTGGGGAACGGGACGTGCTCGGGGGCCTCTTATATAGTGTGGCCATGTCGGTTCGCGGCGGCCGCGGATAGGATCGCCGGCGAACCGCCTCTCTGTTGTTGCAGGAGGACGTGGCGGCGACGAGCGCTAGAGGACGTGCTTATGGATGAGCTCGCGCTGCTCCAGCGGCAGGTGGCGAGCGGGAGAGGCTCGGGCGGCGCCGACCTGAGCAGGGGCTGTCGGGCGGCCGTGGCGGCTAGCTCCTGGCTTGCCGGAGACGTGGTGAGGGGCTGCTTGGCGCGTTCTGGTGAGAGGGAGAGTGTGTGGCGCGGCTCTGCAGTGTGGGCAAAACCAGGACTGCCGCTTCCACCTGCTGGACAGCCGGCTCCACCTCCTCCACAGCCGGCGGTCCACCCTGTTGCCGCCGTCCAGGATGAATTCCCCGAAGAACACGGGGCCTACATCGTCTTCACCAATGTGGCTGACGACAGGCACAGTCGGCATCAATAGCACCGTGAGGTGAATGCTGTCACTTCAGAAGCCCCGGAGTTCATGCACTGGTCCGAGAAGCCCATCAGCTGGAGCCATGCAGACCACCCGAAGGTGATGCCTTCCCCGGGTTCCAATGCCTTGGTGTTGGATGCCATCTTTTTGGCAGATAGGCGAGCTACTCGTTTCTCCCGAGTCCTAATAGATGGCAGTAGCAGCATCAACATCCTCTACCGTGACACCATGGAGAAACTGCACATCAAAGAAAGACAACTCCAGCCTTGTCGAACTGTTTTCCATGGCATTGTACCTGGCCTTTCCTGCTCACCAATCGGCAAGATCAAGATAGATGTCCTCTTCGAAGACAAATATCACTTCCGCCGAGAGCCAGTTTGGTTTAAGGTGGTTGACCTAGAAGCCCTTACCACACGCTCCTAGGCCGGCTGGCTCTACCCAAGTTCATGGCAGTGCCGCACTATGCCTACCTCAAGATGAAGATGAAGGAAATATGTCGTAGAGGCAATAATAAAGTTATTATTTATTTCCTTATTTCATGATAAATGTTTATTATTCATGCTAGAATTGTATTAACCGGAAATATAATACATGTGTGAATACATAGACAAACATAGTGTCACTAGTATGCCTCTACTTGACTAGCTCATTGATGAAAGATGGTTAAGTTTCCTAGCCATAGACATGAGTTGTTATTTGATCAACATGATCACATCATTAGGAGAATGCTGTGATTGACTTGACCCATTTCGTTAGCTTAGGACTTGATCGTTTAAGTTTACTGCTATTGCTTTCTTCATGACATATACATGTTCCTATGACTATGAGGTTATGCAACTCCCGAATACCGGAGGAACACTTTGTTTGCTACCAAATGTCACAACTTAACTGGGTGATTATAAAGGTGCTCTACAGGTGTCTCCGATGGTGTTCGTGGAGTTGGCATAGATCAAGAATAAGATTTGTCACTCCGATTGTCGGACAGGTATCTCTGGGCCCTCTCGGTAATGCACATCACTATAAGCCTTGCAAGCAATGTGACTAATGAGTTAGTTGTGGGATGTTGCATTACGGAACGAGTAAAGAGACTTGCCGGTAACGAGATTGAGCTAGGTATTGGGATACCGACGATCGAATCTCGGGCAAGTAACATACCGATGACAAAGGGAACAACGTATATTGTTATGCGGTTTGACCGATAAATATCTTCGTAGAATATGTAGGAACCAATATGAGCATCCAGGTTCCGCTATTGGTTATTGACCGGAGACATGTCTCGGTCATGTCTACATAGTTCTCGAACCCGTAGGGTCCGCACGCTTAAAGTTCCGTGACGATCGGTATTATGAGTTTATATGTTTTGATGTACCGAAGGTAGTTCGGAGTCCTAGATATGATCACGAACATGACGAGGAGTCTCGAAATGGTTGAGGCATAAAGATTGATATATTGGAAGCCAACATTTGGACATCAGAAGAGTTCCGGGTGAAATCGGGATTTTACCGGAGTGCCAGAGGGGTTACCGGAACCCCCCGGGGGTTAATGGGCCTTGTTGGGCCCTAGTGGAGAGAGAGAGAGGCCGGCCAGGGCAGGCCGCACGCCCCCTCCCCCTCTGGTCCGAATTGGACTAGGAGAGGGGGAGCGGCGCCCCTCTTTCCTTCTCCTTCTCCCCCTTCCTTTCCCCCCTCCTAGTAGGAGTAGGAAAGAGGGGAATCCTACTCCTACTAGGAGGAGGATTCCTCCTCCTGGCGCGCCCTCTAGGGCCGGCCGGCCTCCCTCCTTGTTCCTTTATATATGAGGGCAGGGGGCACCTCTAGACACACCAGTTGATCATTGATCTCTCCCAGCCGTGTGCGGTGCCCCCTCCACCATAATCCACCTCAGTCATACTATAGCGGTGCTTAGGCGAAGCCCTGCAACGGTAGCTTCATCAACATCGTCACCACGCCATCGTGTTGACGAAACTCTTCCCCGAGCTCTACTGGATCGTGAGTTCGCGGGACGTCACCGAGCTGAACGTGTGCTGAATGCGGAGGGGCCGTACGTTCGGTAATGAGGATCGATCAATCGTGAAGACGTACAACTACATCAATCGCGTTGTCATAACGCTTCCGCTTAACGGTCTACGAGGGTACGTGGACGACACTCTCCCCTCTTGTTGCTATGCATCACCATGATCTTGCGTGCGTGTAGGAATTTTTTTGAAATTACTACGTTCGCCAACAGTGGCATCCGAGCCAGGTTTATGCGTAGATGTTATATGCACGAGTAGAACATAAGTGAGTTGTGGGCGATACAAGTCATACTGCTTACCAGCATGTCATACTTTGGTTCGGCGGTATTGTTGGATGAAGCGGCTCGGACCAACATTACGCGTACGCTTACACGAGACTGGTTCTACCGACGTGCTTTGCACACAGGTGGTTGGCGGATGTTAGTTTCTCCAACTTTAGTTGAACCGAGTGTGACTACGTCCGGTCCTTGAGAAGGTTAAAACAACACTAACTTGATGAACTATCGTTGTGGTTTTGATGCGTAGGTAAGAACAGTTCTTGCTCAGCCCGTAGCAGCCAAGTAAAACTTGCAACAACAAAGTAGAGGACGTCTAACTTGTTTTTGCAGGGCATGTTGTGATGTGATATGGTCAAGACATGATGCTATATTTATTGTATGAGATGATCATGTTTTGTAACAGAGTTATCGGCAATTGCAGGAGCCATATGGTTGTCGCTTTATTATATGCAATGCAATCGCCCTGTAATTGCTTTACTTTATCACTAAGCGGTAGCGATAGTCGTAGAAGCAATAGTTGGCGAGACGACAACGATGCTACGATGGAGATCAAGGTGTCGCGCCGGTGACGATAGTGATCATGACGGTGCTTTGGAGATGGAGATCAAAGGCACAAGATGATGATGGCCATATCATATCACTTATATTGATTGCATGTGATGTTTATCCTTTATGCATCTTATTCTGCTTTGTTTGACGATAGCATTATAAGATGATCTCTCACTAAATTTTAAGGTAAAAGTGTTCTCCTTGAGTATGCACCGTTGCCAAAGTTTATCGTGTCGAGAAACCACGTGATGATCGGGTGTGATAAACTCAACGTTCATTTACAACGGGTGTAAGACAGTTTTACACACGCAAAATACTCAGGTTAAACTTGACAAGCCTAGCATATGCAGATAAGGCCTCGGAACACTGAGACCGAAAGGTCGAGCGTAAATCATATAGTAGATATGATCAACATAGTGATGTTCACCATTGAAATCTACTCCATTTCACATGATGATCGGTTATGGTTTGGATCACGTGATCACTTAGATGATTAGAGAGAGGTCTATCTAAGTGGGAGTTCTCAAGTAATATAATTAATTGAACTTCAATTTATCATGAACTTAGTACCAGATAGTATTTTGCTTGTCTATGTTATTGTAGATAGATTGCCCGTGCTGTTATTCCGTTAAATTTTATTGCGTTTCTTGAGAAAGCAAAGTTGAAAGATGATGGTAGCAATTACACGGACTGAGTCCGTAACTTGAGGATTATCCTCATTGCTGCACAGAAGAAAATGTTCCCAATTTCTAAAACAAAACACGAATTTGTAAACTGCTCTTGTTTTAAGTATTTCTTCCGAAATTCAAAAAAGTTCCAAGGATTTTAAAAAATGTACGCATTTTTATTTTTTGTTCAACAATTTAAAAATGTTTTGGAATTTCTAATAACATTCTAGCTTTCCAAATTTGTTCACAAATTCAAAAAATGTTCTTGCTTTCAAATTTTGTTCGCAAATTTAAAAAATATTCAGGGAATTGCGAAAAATGTATGAGTTTGAAATATTTGTTCATTATTTTTAGGAATGTTCTCATTTTAAAAAAATCCTGGGTTTTCATGAAATGTTTGCATTTTTTTAGAAATCATTCATAATTTTGTATAATGTTCTGGTTTGCAATTTCTTTCCTTTTTGGCAAGAAAATGGTTGACAATCCCAAAATAATGTTCGTGTTTTCATGAAATGTTCGTGGTTTTAAAATTATGTTCACAAGTTTGAAAATTTTCCCATTTCACAATTTAATTACTTTTAAGAAAAATCCTGTTCAAAAGTTCAAAATATCTTAATTGGTTGCAGCCTATAGTTTATATACACCGGATTCCAATTTTAGAGAAAAAATCTGAGGAAGTATAGTGGCTAGCGACCTATTTCCCTAGCAAGAGGTGCTTATTTTGATCCCTCGGTGGGACTTTAGCATTTAGTTTTTTGGGATTTTTTTAGCAAACGTTAAGTTTATCGCTGTCCTTTGCTTCTATTAGTGCTGCGCTGCACATCAAGCACGATAGCTAGTTTTTTTTTTTGAGGGGTAAGCACGATAGCTAGTTGGTCACAACAAATGACACAGCGCGGCAACACTGTATGTCACGGGTTTGAAACCCAGCGCTAGCGGGTTCCCTTTGTCGCGCTTTTTAATCTCACGAAAGCCAAATGGGACGGCCCAGTTGTGCCACCTCTGTGCGGAACGTCGACTCTTCGACGCAATAAGCGTCCCATAGGAGGGGAGCTCCTATCACGAATGAAAGGACTTGAACTGGCGACCAACAGCTTGCAAATGCGTGTTAACTGCCACTCCAGCTGACTAGCATTGCTTGTAGCGGAACAACGCACATCTAATAACTTAGCACAAACGTACAACCGGACTTGTCTACTGTATCAAACCGGAATTAGATGTTGTAGTTAACATCTTAAAAAAAGTGCACATTATTTTCTGAAAGTCTATACTTTGGAAAAGTGTGAACATTTTTTGAATTTCTAAACAGATTTTGGTACACATGAACATTTTTTCACATACGCAAACAAAAAAACAGAAACTACAGAAAATGTTTTTGAAAAACGTGGACCATTTTTTGAAGTTGTGAACAAATTATGAAATTTGGAACAAATTTTAAAACCTCAAGGATATTTTTAAAATTTGAACCAATATTGGGAAAATGGAACATTTCATGAAATTAGGAAAAAAAGAAACCACGGACATTTTTCAAATTTGTGGAAAAAAATTTGAAAATGGAACTTCATGAAATATCTACCAAAAATTTGAAACCACAATTCTTTTTGAAATTCCTGAACACTTTTTCAAATGCAAACATTTTTTGAATTTCAGACCAAATTTTGCAACCGTGGACATTTTTTGCAATTCCACATTTTATTTGAAATATGAAAATTTTCTAAATTTGTGAAGAAAATTTGAAATATATGAACATTTTTTTGAAATTACTGTACATTTTTTAAATTTTTGAATATTTTTTTAAACTATGAAAAAATTTGAACTAAACAAAGGCAAATATCGACTTGAAAAAGAAAAAAGGGGGAAATAAAATAAAAAATAAATTAAAAAGAAAAAAGAAACGGCAAAAGGAAAAGAAAAGAAAGAAAAATAAACAGAAAAACTAAAAAATAAAAAAACAAAAAACAAAAAACAAAAAAAACAAGAAAACCGGTTGAGGGAAACTTCTAGACGGGACGGCGCAGGTCATCGCTCGATGGGCAGGTCTGTGCCAAAGGTTGACACTTTGACAGCATTTTAAACAGTCAAGTTATTGGACTTAGGGCATTTATAATGGTTGATAACATAGTCTTAAGTTTTACATGTAATCTAGATATGACAAAAAAAATCTACAATAACTTATCTCTTAGCCTTATTTTCAATAACTAACAATTTCTAAAAATATGGTGAGACATATTGTACTAAGAGATCATCTCTTGTCTTCTTCTTTTAAATAAGAGAAGACAAGCCTTTTCTTAAAAATTCTTTTTCCTTCATTTCATCATTTATACTACATGGCACTCCTAAGATAACACCATTGTACATGTCCATACGCGCGCAAACGGACTCAAACAGCGATCAGGAGCACGAGCAACTCGGCATATTCCTAAAAAAACGAAAACACTAATGCCCACACGTGTGGCAACATTGCAACTCACCCACACGCCTGAATCACCGTCCAGTTAAGCTTGCACGAATCTTGACACACCGAGGTAGTTTTCGCGTGCCACGTAGGACAAGACCGGTGTGTGGGCGTTGGAGAGGTCGCCCACACGTCCCACAACACACAGTTGCCAGCTGCGCTGTGTGGGCGAATTAGTTTCTGCCCACACAACCATCACCTAATTCACGCGCATGTGGGCGAATTTTTTTTCGCCCACACGACAGTCGTACGTGGTTGGATGACAACTGCAGTTGCACGTACATGGCAACTAGACAAACACACATGGCAACTATGATTCGTTTGCTAGACGGCAACTGCAGTTGCGCGTATGTGGCAATTAAATAAACATACATGGCAATTGTGATTAACCACACGTGGCAACTAGGTAAACACACATGGCAAGTATTGTTTGACCACATGTGGCAAGTAGTTAATCACACACGACAACTATGATTTGATTACACGCAACAACTACCATAAATTAGACATGGCAACTATACTTAACCAAAACAGAGAGAGTTGTCATGTTTTTACAACCATATTTGACATCCCGGATAACTACATCTGCCATCCCGGATGGCAACTAAATCGTCATCCCGCGGGTACCTAATGTAGCTGCGTCAGGACGTGTGGGCATATTTGCTTCATGCCACACGCGCGAGGTGAGGATGAGTAGTACTTGTTGGGCGTATTGACACGAAGTAGCTGCGTTCACACGTGTGGGTAATTCTACTGTTCGCCCACACATAGCCCCTGTGGGCTGCCCCTTACTCATGTCACACACGGTGTGTGGGCGAATGCCTATTATGCCATACACAGTGGCGGAGACAGGGGGTGCCAGCAGGGGTCCTGGCCCTCCCTAACATCATTGAATTCAAGCTAATATGCATGTCAGTACGTGATTAATTTGGCTAAAAATGATGTAATTTGACAATCCGGCCCTCCTCAACAAAGCTAAACAACACTTGGCCCTCCTTATTCAACTTTCCTGACTCCGCCACTGGCCACACGTGTGGTGGATATCGGCATAAAAAAACGAAGATGTTTTTTTTGGAAGCAGCGGCGGGCGGCGCCGGCGGCGCCGATGAGCCGGATGTGGCGCGCCACCAGCCTCTCCGGCAGGGATCCGAATCGCTGGGCCGTGTGGAAGTCGCGTCCCAGCTTTGAACCCTTTCTCATCTGACAGGTGCAGTCTCGCCTTCTCGCCTCTGATTAATCCCTTTTTTCTCCGGCCTGAGGCAGAGTGCCGCCGGAGACCCCGAGCACCGGGCTCTGACAGTCCTGGAAGTACATTGTACACATACATCGTTTCGGTTCGTGGTTGTATGAGATAGGTACTCTGTAGTGTTCAGTTAATGGCCGATTGCGATCAGGGAAGCAGAGATTTCAATATTTGTGGTCTTCGAGTAAACCAAAAAAATTACCATGCTACTACTTAGTGGGTTCTTAGTTAAAATAGATTGTGCTAAGGCTCCTCTCCATCCATGGTCAAATTGCATCATTCTTTGTTAGGGTCAGTGCCATCTATAGTTGGGAAATTAGCAGGATAAACTCAATGAGTGTTTAGGATCTGGACTGAAGTGGGTGCCTCGTGAGTACTCAATGATCGCGCCATTTACTAGTGCTAAACAACACCCGATGTAAGTCTTATAGAATCTAAAAGACTGAGTTAGTGTTGAAGACTCATACCCTCACAATGTGCAACTAACATGACATTTCATATTGAACTGCAAAGCAGATTCATCATTTTTCATATATCCATGGTCTTACATCCATTATTTAAGTTGCCATCATCATGATACACATTGTGACTTGTTATACACAAATTAAATGCTTAATATCAATTCTAGTTTCCTGGGATCTCCTTGGTGTAACTTGCTACTGTCGTGAGCAAAAATTGAGCCTACAAGTCCCAGTATATACTATTAGTAGGAGTACAATATCTTCTAAACACATACTCAGGTGACACTTCACTGCTGATGCCTTGTAGCTACTCGCGGTCCATCAGTTCTTTTGCTCTAGCCACAAGTGTGGATAGAGGTATGCTGTGCTCCATGAGTCCTGCATCACCTGAGAAGAACCTGTAGTTTTCAGCCCTTGAAGGTGTACGCTCTACCACTAGTAGTGCTTCCATCATCCCACAGTTCTTGAAACAGCTAGCATAGACCGTATTGGATTCCATCATGTATATGGCATGTTCAACTATCACCCTCCTGATGCCGGGACAGTGAGCAGTGGGTACCATATTTGAGTTAAGTGCATTGACAAGCCTCTTTATAAATGTCTCCTTAATCTGACCATGCTCTAGTTCTCGCGCAAAATCGTCTGGAGTGGCATTATATATTTGTGAACTAAGATCAACAAGGACCTCCAGTTCTTTCCCTTCTGCATCCATTATTCCTTCCAGTACCTATAGTGGGAAAAAAAGATAAGCTATGTAAGCCACGATTAAACTTCAGTAGTATTCACAACTTTCTGTTTAAGTGGTTGATGTTAAACGTCCATTTATTTAGCTCTGTCGTGCATAGCAATTATAACTGTTGTAGTTTATGGTGTTTCCATAGTATTAGCTTAAATGTATGGGAAGGAAAAGGTTGCAGTACCATGTCAAATATTAATTTACAATATCTGCCTCTTATATTGCACATTTAGGTTCTATTAGTAGGGCTCACCTCTCTCACGATGTAGGAGATTTCCTTCAGGTCAGAGTTGAAAAGCTCTGGTCGAACATGCACACACATATTCCGCAACAAGATTGATGCTACGTACCTGTACCTGTCACTATGGATCATAAGTGTGAGTTCCTTGATGAATACGTACCCTGGTTCTTCTAACATAACGGAACAGTTATTCGCACTCTCCATTGCCAATACTGCCAGTGCTTGTCCTGATTTCATTCGTAGCCGCTGACCTGAATCCGTACTTGAGAGTGCATCTTGGCTGAGAAATGCATGCATCAACCTGCTAATGATCACTCGGATTTGTCCAATCTCCTCCTTTGTATTTCCCTCCATGGCCAGGTTTCTAAGGAGTTCTGACGTGAGCTCCCTAAGTTCTTGGCTACTCCCACTGTCATCCAAGATATCTGCAAGATGGCTCAAAAGGAAGGGATGTTCTGAAATCCTCTGACGCATAATTACACCAAATTCCCCTTTAGTACTTGAAAATCTTGTCAGCAGCTCCAGTGATGAACCTTTCAGCAGTGCCTGCTGTGTCTCATTAATATTAGTCATTTCAGTTCTGCTGCTTGTGAACTCTATGATCTTTGAGATGAGGCCAGTTGCTCTGCTGATTTCTATACAGTTCTCAAGATCAAAGCTGGCAAGCTTGCCAAGAATTAACATGCCCAACAAAGGTAGGTGATCTTGATCTGTCGATGGCTCCTCCTCTGGAACAGACCAACGTTTTGTAATCCGCTTCCAGCATCGGAGTACATGGGAATTTTGTTCATCCATGTTAGTTGGCTCCTTCCTTGGAATCAAACAGTATATTGACAACTCTTTCAACCATTTAAGCATCGGGGAGGTATGTCCATTCCTTCTAACTTGTTGAATCGGACTATCCTGTTTTGCCTTAGGGCTGCCAATGTCCAGAAGAGGATCCTTTAATTTCTGCCGGTGAGTAGTGTCCAGAAGTGAGGCTATGAGCTGCATTGCCCCAGGGATAGGGACAATGTAGAGGTTATCTGCGAGCTTGGCTGTGACCTTTGCAGCACATAATCTAATATCTTTATCCCCTTCACACGTCCAACCCAACATGCTGATCAAGCAGGTCATTGTCTTTATGGAAGTGGTGAGTTCCGATATGGCTTTGGTCTTTAAGGGATCCTTTTCGAGAAAGGTGAGCAGCATCTTAAGCCCATAGAGTTGCTTCTTGGGTGAGCCTGAATTTAAAGAATCCACAGCAAATGTGATGAGGCTAGTCTTCTCTGGAGCAAGCACAGCCCCTTTCATGCATTTGTCGAAGACATATGCATAGTATAAATTGACATATTCCAATCCTTGGGGACCTCTAAATCCAGCATGACGGGTGAGGGATCGCCGTAGGATGAACGAGAAAATCTCAAGGAGGCCACCAACAATATAGAGTATTCCCTGGCCAAGCACCATCAAATAAAAGATTAACTGGGATTTCCCAAGATTTGTCTGGTCAACATTTTCATGATCATCGTGTGAGTATTGCCTTATAACTATAAGGCCCCACAGTGCTAGTCCAATGCGCACTACTGCTGCAGGAATCTGGAGGTTGCCAAATGACGCTATCATTAGACCAAATATGTCTAACATGATCATCGCCCCTCTTACATCGCCATGAGAAGTGACGATGGGCAATACCATTGCAGCCAACATGCACAAGTTCATAATAACTCGACGCCAAAATACTATTTTGTTACCAAGAGTGCAGTCTACTAGTTTGACTATTCTTGGGAACTGCAGCCTGCTTACTGTGAGTAGAAGCACGACCACAGATAGTATCAGGTACACTGTCAGCTTGGTAGTTGAGGCTTTCAAACTGAGTCTGTCAATGGAATCATCATCGACCCTGTACAGTACAGAGGGGCAAAGCAGTACTATTGCAACCACTGGGCTCCATAATGATAGTGTGTGGCGTAGGGGGTTGCACATGGGTGGTATTGCAGTCTCTGGAAATAGAATTGTGCCAATCACAAGTATCATCATTAACAAAGCCAGTTTGTCCACTACATTATTATTTCCCCATATGGAGTCAATGCACGCCAGAACATTGAAAAAACATACGAGTAAGATCAGCGCATCCGGTCCAAGAGACCTGAAGGCACCTCTCGTGCGGAAGAACAATTGGTAATCCAGCCTGTTTTTGTTGCGGCAGAACTTCCTGAAGTACATACACATATGTTATAATTAAAAAGAAAGGCAGCACATTTCAGCAAGCTCTTTTACTGCCCAACATGAAAGACTGAAGAAAGCAATATTTTTCATCTCGTTTGAGATGTGTTGGTCAGGCCTTGACAGCGGTAAATTCTTCCTATTACCTATTTTGTAGGCCTCCAGTCCTCTCTATTTGTAAGCAATGTTTTTGTAAAACCTCAGTATTCCGATACTACAGTTTTTTTATACCGATGACAATGAATACTGTAGTTTATGAAAACAACAGTTTTTTAAGTATTGTGGAAACAATGACATGTTTGGCAATCAGTATACAGCGTTGTAATAGGCCACCGCTAAGACAAGGCCTTTGTTGTGTTTCTCAGTTTTTAAAAAAGAGGTCCTAACCTCTTTTTTTAATACTGCAAAAATACTACAGTTTTGTGGATACTGTAGTTTATAATGCTACAATTTTAACTAGAGCCAAACACCTCAAAGTATTTAAAACCATAGTAATCTAAAATACTGCAGTATTCCTGAAATACTTTAAAACTACTTTGCAACCAAACACAAATGATTTCGAATAATATCCAGCTCAGTGTTAGACATTATCATCTGTCTTGTAAACTCACGCAATGGAAAAAAAACTGTCTTCTACGCCTTCTTATCTGGCAGGATTTTTTTCTTGACAAAACATGGGCAGATATATATTTACAGATGGTGTGGAGAGTGTGACGGCATGAGCTGCCTAGGCACTGCCAAAAGATGTTAGATCTTGTACTTCAGTCGTGAGACGAGGGATCCTTGTTGATTGTTTGATATTTGTAGTTGAATGTGGTTTCAAAACAAAATGGTTGCGTGTGGTACTTCTCTGACGCTGGTGGTTGTCCCCTCCCGTCGGCTGAGTTGCGGATGCCTCCGAGCCCGTTGGCTCCTCGTCCCTCCTCCATGTCTCGTGTCGGTGGCCTCAGGGGACGACGAGGTTGGTTCGGTAACTGTGGTGGCACATGCTGGTGGGAGGGAGGTCTGGTGGTGCATTCCAAAACGTCTGGGGTGGTGGTTGTTTGGGTTGGGAGAAACCCTTGGCGGCTCGCCTGTCATCGACGCGGTGACGCCTGCGGGCGCCGCCGGACTTTCCTGAAGGGCATTGGGTACACCCCTTCCCCACTGCCCTCTGCGTACCGGGGGAAACCCTAGGACATGTCCGGGAAACCCTAGGAAATGTGTCAATAGTACATGTCGTTGAAACTCTGGTATAAGGTGATAGGATATCTATACTAGTCTTAAAACATGAATTGTATTTTTTTTTACCTGGGCCATCCAAAATCATTTATACAATTCACAATATTTTCATGTAATGGTTGTGAAAAAAATGAATCATCATCTCCCAATTATATTTAATGTCTTGTAGTCACTCAATTTAAAATTAAGATATCTCAGAATGGTTTTTTTTCATTTAGATATTTTTACTGGCATTTTGTCCTCGTTATCAAACAATACAATGTAGTCCAAAATTTTGAAACAACGTTTCCTCCTTTTAGATGAAATTATCTATACATGTATTTACAGGCTTCAAATTTGATGTGCTTGTATTATGCTTGATTTAGTATATACTCCCTCAGTTCCAAAAATTTAGGGAGTATGTAATTACTGTGCATGATTACATAGTAGTTATTTTTTTTCCTGTCAACAATATTTTTTGTGTTTTCTTTCTCAACAAGAGTATTTGGGGGGGGGGGGGGGGGGGGGCATCTTAGTATCGATCTCCCGTTGTTTACATCTCCATCTCCTTAAAAATTTAGGGAGCATGTAATTATAAAATTCATAAGTAGTGTGCACGATTACATAGTAGTTATCTTTTTCCTATCAACAATATTTTGTGTGTGTTCTTTCTCAACAAGAGTATGGGGGGCATGTTAGTATCGATCTCCCGTTGTTTACATCTCCATCTCCTTACATTGTCCCGTAAGGCAGTATATTATCTGTCCCCCCCCCCCCCCCCCCCCCCCCCCCCGGCGAAAACATGACATGCATGCACCAAAGGAATTGGTGTGGAAGCATCAACCAGGGTTAGTTAATTATTTGCTCGTTTTCATGATGGTATCTATGAAGGGCAAAGTGAGAATAAGATACTGAAACTACATTGAAAGTGCTGGCAGAAAATACTCCCTCTGTAAAGAAATATAAAAGCTTTTAGATCACTATTCTAGTGATATAAACGCTCTTATATTTTTTTATGGAGGGAGTACCATCTTTATTTTACATTATAAGGCAGATCACACAACGAAATATGTAGCATCATTGCTTCTGATAGTACGAGGGCTCGAGCTCAAATGATCTCGCATAAACATTCGTGGAAGGCGTGCCAAACTTTGACAAATCAGCGTCCAAAATGCTTTCGAAAGTACAATAGCATTTTTGGAGCATTGATTTTCTTTTTTTTTGTCACGCCTTCCGCGAATGTGATCTCATGATGAAAATTTGCAAGCACTTAGAACATTTGTCAAATTTTACCAAAAAATTTAAAATATTTGAACTTTTTTATTTATTTTACTGTTCATCTGAGCTCATTTGAGCTCGAGCTCAGATACTCCGCGTCCATGTGGAAGGCATATACTAGAGTAGTGTCAGCCTTCTCTTAGGAGAGGCATGTAGGGTGACTTGGACTTGGAAGAGAAACATAGGAAAAAAGACGTTTTCTTTCCTTACCTAAGAGATGATCTTCTCAAAATAAAATGAAATTAAAAAAATCCCCTTTAAACATGGTACCATCTTTTATCACACTATCTTTATTATTAAAGGCGAGTTTGTTGGTTTTGCTTCCACCTCTTCCACCCGCCCATCGATATATGCTCCTTCCTGCCGATTTTTTACCACACCACATGATAACCCCATTATTATTTTTCCAAACCAACCCCACCTACTCGTTTTCGGGAAAAAAGTCATTTGCAAAGCAATCAACAGAAATCAAGTAAATCACCAATAGCAAGAAATCCCTTACAAGCAGACAACAAAATCAACTCACGTAGTTGTACGCATCAGATATTAATGGACCGATCTGAGGAATGTTTCCTGGGAGCATTTTTCCTAGCAAACGCCTAGCTTGCCATGCCAAAAGTTGCCGTGTCAATTTTGTAAGAATGGCCATGTAAAGAGGCGAAAACTGTCATGTAGCATGTTTAAACCAGAAAAATCGCCACGTTTCGCACAGCAATTGTCGTTTGTCCGATTGTGGTCAGACGGCTTTGGGGCTCCATGGAAATTCCCTCCCAGGGAACATACCCAAGTTATCTTTTCCCTTGCAAATAGGGCATAACTTTGCCTAGGCAAAATTTTGAGAATGGTCCCTTTAGTCCCATGTCTTCCGGCTACTTTATCCTCCACTTTGATTTTAGGTTTCTGTAAAATATATACACAAACCATTATGTTGAGGGTGTCCCTTTAGATCCATTTTACATCGATAACACGCCCTCTTCCACCTATTGGTAATTTCAAAGAAGTTTCTTTTGAACGGGAAATCATAAGGCCAAATATGGCATGTAATAATCCAGCTTACACGATATACAATGATTCATTTGCTATCTAAGGCGTTAATTTGCTTAATAAAGTATCACCAGTTTCTACTCAGGATCCCAACCTAACAACTCCATTTTTGTCCATATTTTGGAGTAAATGTTCTTCTAGATGTGGTATATCTTTAGTGATTTTTTCAGCAGAGCCCTGGCTTGTCGTATCCTTCTGAATTTCATATTTCCGGATGTGAAAAAGGTATAAACATCCTCATATACCAAACATCGCTAATTAGTATTGCGTTTTTAAAATTGTAACCTTCCCATGACATATAACTAAGGTACCAATACATTTTTTTCTAAAGTAACCCCCCCCCCCCCCAATTGTAGCAACTCCTTCCACTAAAATTTGTCCTTTTTTATGGGTTTACCCCATGGAACCCGATGTTTTTGTTACATACAAGTATTTTTGATAGAGCGGCAGTGGTTAACTAAAGGAATACTTATAGTCTTCCCACTACTTGATAAAAATATCTTATGACTATCAGTAGGAATGATGTTCCTCGTGTTTGGCTATAACGGAAACCCTCGAAATCTAGAGTTATTTGGCCTTCCAATCCAATTTCAACAATGCATTTCTTGACTGAGAAAGTGGAACTGCTTGGCGCTACATATTAGAACTCATTCAAGCTCGACTCGCATCATTGCGCCTAATAAAAGAAATGAGAGAGCCCGCAATAGAAACATATTGGGAAGGAAAAATACTTTTACCATGAATTTGCTCCCATGCAATAGTCAAAAATTCCTGACAGGTATCTAGCTGGAACAACTTGTTCTTCATGAATACCTTGATTCAAGGGCAAAGAATTTCCTGTTGCTATCATATAATATTCATCTCTATTTGATGATAGATAAACCATCTGTCTCCCTTTTTATTCTTTTGCTTTCTCAGCAGATATTTCATAAAATGGACTCTCTATGGATCCCCACAAGTGATCAATTCGCGCCGATGGAGAGGCTGGGAAACGCGCTGGGTAACGTGAAACCCACAGGAAAATAGTATGTGAAGGCGGCCTTATATTTATGCCTTATTTTGTGTCACTTTTGTTGGTTGCTAGGACAAATTAAGTAAGTAATTTGTTCCTCTCATGGTTTTAACTTTTAAGTACTAACTCTGTTTCTAAATATAAGATATGAACTGCAAAAACACTTTATTTTTAGAAATAAAGGGTGTAAGTACTTACCCCATATCTAAATATAAGTCTTTTTTAGACATTTTAATATGTACTACATATCGATGTATATAGACAAAGTATAGAGCGTAGATTCATTATTTTGTTTCATATGTAGTTTATATTGAAATCTGTAAGAAGACTTATATTTAAAGAATGGAGGGAGTAATAACAAAGTAATTGAGGAATTTGTGCGACATGTGGTAGTTTGATTACGTACCCCACGCCTTCCATGAAAATTACGATGGTCGTGATCAAGAAATGTTGCCGGCGGAGCTGCGTGGGGTAGCCGCCGAGCAGGACGATGGTCGCCCACGCGAGCGCAAACATGCCCAGCGCGTTTCCCAGCCTCTCCATCGGCGCGACCGAGTGCACGAAGCGGTCCAGCCGCTTCTCAGGATGCGCGGCCTTGCGGTCGCCGGCGGGAGGATCAGCCGGCATCGGCACGCGGTGCTCGGCGGCGCTCGCCATTCTCTGCTATCAGCAGCGGCAGCAAACAACACTAGCACACGCGCGCGGGCCGTCGGCCGCTAAGGTGGTGAGTCTGGTGTTCGAGTGGTTTTCGATGGGTTTGGCTCTGAACTCCTATAAATGGTGAAAATGGTAAAACAAAGATTGAATTCCATTTTTTTCCTTGTAGTTGTACATTTGTGACACATATTACCCTATTTAGCGGAACTTTTATCGAAATGTCAGATTTTGGAGACTTTTAACACGGTTTTACCCCAGTTTTACATTTTGTTTGTTTATGGTCGATAGCATCGGCATGTTGCGTCATTGATTTGTAAAAAAAAATGTAAGGATCGGAGGGCATCATTGACGATCTTGTCCAAGCTTCTCTTGTCTATCTGTTCCACTCCTTGTGGTCGTCCACATGTTTTTGAATACAGGGCGTCACCTCACACCTTACCTGATGGACACGCATCAAAAAACAAGGGTCCAAAGATTTCAAAAGGGGTATTCTAGACGAATTTTCACTCGAAGGGGTAATTAGTGTCACAAATGTATAAATATGGGGTAAAAAGTGGAATTCACTCTAAAACAAATCGGCAAATATCCAATTTTCTCTTCGGTGAAATTAAATAATATACTACAAGAAAAGCACTCCACGGCAAGTGTGTTAACCCAAGGCCACAAGTGTTTCCATCGCCGGGACTCGCAAGCACAGGTCTCCGGCGACTGATTCAGGGCGCACCAGCGAAGTAGCTCACTGTCGAGAGTTCAATGTTGGGTCGACCAGCATGGAACGGAACACTGTTGAGTCGCACGAGACAAGAGAGCTCCGGTAAATATCCACGGAGCACGTACACACGGACAGCCCAGTCGAGGGCTTGGAGAGGACGTACGGTCCACGTCTTCGGTCTTCGAGGTTCCAAGTCGTCCTGGAACCACAAAAGCCACGTACGTGTAAGTTCGCGCGGTGCTCGTCGATCGCGGAATGCGCGCGCCAGGTGCCGGTGTGTAATGCTACATCTACGAAAAGGTTTTCACGTACCTTCCGTATGGGGTGATTTGGCTGTTTTTGATTAGACATTAGTGGAGGCTGGGGTCCACCCTGAGAATCAGGAGGGGTGCTTAGTTAGATGGAATGGAAGTTTACGTAGATCACGTAACAGCCGTACGTAGGTGTAGCATTTTCGGTCGTGGAGCGAGGGATCTCCGAGGGAGCAGGCCACACATCAGCCACATGACCCATCTCGGGTCTTTTTCGTTTTTGTTTTTCACGCGCCACCCCAGGTCTTCTGTAAGAAAACAAAAGTCGCCGTGTGGATTTGTGAAATGAAACGAATGTTATTTTCCGTTTGGTAGTGGAATTTTGTCTCATTTTGAATTATAGTGATAAACAATCAGCACCCGAGCTCGAAAGAAGTCGATTCTTTTGCCTACTCCCTTTGATAGACGGAAAAAATTAAGTAAATGACTAATGACGTTACTCAAGCAAGTTTCAACATGGATAAGCCTACCACTCATAGATAAAAGAGCCCCTTGCCACGCTGCAGCTCCTTTCTCTACTTTTTCTTCCGCTGGCTTCCAGTCAGCATTACAAAGCTTTTTATAATGCAGGGGAAGACCTAAATACTTAAAAGAGAAGCCCCCAATAGCACAAGTAAAAATGCCGGCGTAGTCAGCTTGTTTCTCCAAAGCTTTACCGAAATAGAAAATTTCACTTTTTAAAAAATTAATCTTCAGACCGGTCAAATGCTCAAAAACACATAGAATTATTTTGAGGTTCCTAGCCCCCTCAAGGTCATCTTCAAAACAGAAAATAGTATCGTCCGCATATTGCAAAATATTTAGACCTCCTGAATACAACCTAGGCAACATCCTAGTAGATTGTTGGGCTGGAAAGGAGGAATCCTAGTAGATTGTTGTTCTCCTCCCCCTCTCCTTCCTTCCCCATCTTAGTAGGACAGGAAAGGAGGAATCCTACTCCTACTAGGAGGAGGATTCCTCCCCCCTTTGGCGCGCCTAGAGAGGCCGGTCGGCCTCCCCTCCCTTTCTTTATATACGTGGGGAGGGGGGCACTTCATGGACACACAAGTTGATTGTTCCAAGCCGTGTGCGGTGCCCCCCTCCACCATAATCCACCTCGATCATATCGTAACGGTGCTTAGGCGAAGCCCTGCACAGTAGCAACATCATCACCGTCATCACGCCGCCGTGCTGACGGAACTCTTCCGTGAAGCTCTGCTGGATCGGAGTTCGTGAGACGTCATCGAGCTGAACGTGTGCTAAAATTGGAGGTGCCGTGCGTTCGGTATTTGGATCGTTCGGATCGTGAAGACGTACGACTACATCAACCGTGTTCCCATAACGCTTCCGCTTACGGTCTACGAGGGTACGTTGACAACACTCTCCCCTCTCGTTGCTATGCATCACCATGATCTTGCGTGTGCGTAGGAATTTTTTTGAAATTACTACGCTCCCCTACACCTGCTCCCCGGCAGGGTCCGCCGCTCTATCATAATTCTCAGAAATATGGTCAAATACAATAGAGTCTTCTGCCTCGTGTCGCGAATGAACGTATCATGCATCACCTGATCGTCATTATCATCCTTAGCTACCCAAATCTGCTTAGGTCTCCTCTTCCTGGTAGCGAGGGAGGTTTGAGGGCTTTCACCCCTCCCCCTACAAGCTTCATGATCCTGTCTATGCTTCCTGACGTAATACCCTTTCATCCTTTCTATGGGATACTAAGAGCTTGACTTGTATACCTTCTCCTTCTCTCTGGATGCAAAGGCATGTTCCCTGCACCTGCTCTCATCATATTGCTCCCGAGCGTACTCCCTCTGCCTCTGTTGTTCTTTCAGCTGTTCACGGAGATCTCTTTCCTTCTTACGTTCAAGCTCATGCCTTAGGTCTCTCTCTGCCATCCACTCTCCTCTATAACGGTCTTACTTGGACTATTTACCTCCCCTCTATCCGGCCTACGCTCCATGCCAGTGCGGGAGTTTGCCGGACGACTGAACTCACCATGCAGGTTGCGCTTTGTCGGGAGGTCTCTGACCCTATCATGACTTTGCTGCTCTCTATTACTATTTGCTGACTGCGAGCTTGCAAAGTTGTAACTATTGTTCCCTTTTCCTCCTTTAGCTTCAGATCTCTATACCAGCACTCCTTCCTGGTGAGGCTCTCAGCCAGCCCTCCCCCCTTGCATCGTTGAGTCCATGGGAGGATCACACTGTCCATCAACATGCACCAGTCTTCCACACTCAAAGCAGAAGTGCAGTTTTTTCTCATAATGAAAACTAAGCCAGGTGCCAACTTTATCACCCTGAGAATTTTTCAGATAGAAACCATGGATCAAAGGCTCATAAACAGAGATTTTTGCTCTAACCCGAAGTTGGTTACCTCTAGCCACTCCATCTTCGTCCACATCTACCTTAACAACGTACAGATCTAACAAGTTATATCTGACGGTCTGATAATTAGATGTGAGATAATTATTTCACATCTAGATGTGAATTAGTAGTAAAATTGAAATTGGAATATCAAGCAAAGCACGATTTTGTTAAAAAAGGAAGCGAAAATCACACATCCAGTCAACAATAATCAAGGCACATCACTCAAGCGAGATACAATGGTGCCTTAGGTTCAAGGCCACGGGAAGCACCTCCCATACCCAACAAAGTCAATCACCCCAAACATCGGTGAGCATGACCCGACCAGCTGCCTCCTTCTAGCCGTGGCTCCGCGCTGGGGTCCAGTGTGACAAGCTAGGGCTGAAGTGGGCAGACACGACACACGAGTCGAGCAGCTCAATGATGGGCGGGAGCGCGGCGCAACGGGGCACCTTGTACTGGTTGATGGACGCGCCGCAAGAGATGGCGTCGTACATGAGCTCCTTGAAGGTGCCGGGCCGGAGGACAGGATCTCGAGCGGCCCGACCGACCCATCCGCCACCCGGCTCTGCTTGTAGACCGCGTTCAGGGCCTCCTCCATCTCCAGGCAGCACCTGTCGAGGGTCTCCTTGCTCACCGCCTCGTTGCCGGTGGTCAGCAGCTCCCAGTAGATGATGTAGTGCCCCGGGATGCGCTTGGTGCATGCGTGGCTGGTGTACTCCGCCACGGACGCGCCATGAGGCCGAAGCAGGTCCGAGGCCCGCTCCACGGCGTGCTGCAGCTCGACCTCGTCGGTCTTGTTAGATTCGATGGAGACCAGCACGTTCTTGCGGCGCACGAACGTGAACCGTGGAGCGGCGTTGTGGTAACCCGCCACGCGGAGCACGTCGCCGACGCGGTATCGGCTGAGCCCTCGAGTGGAGGAGATAACATTGGATGCCTTCGATTGGGTGGTGCTCCTCGAGTACCCGGTCTCGAGCTCCAGGGTGATGACTCTAGGTCTGACCTTAGTTTGTTATATCTGACAATGGCGGCGTTTTTTTTGGGTCTTTACCCTCTTGAAGGCATTTCTAGGAGTTGCTCGGACTTGATCTTCAGGGTGAAAGCTCACGATCTAGCTTTCGGTGGTCGATCTGGCGACGGAGGTGCTTATGCATCGTTTCCTTACCGAAGGCGTTGCTTTTGAAGAACCCTTTTTCATAGTCCTTAGTTGTCGAAAGATGACCGGTTCGATGGTCGTTGTTGTATATCATCGTTCATTGTTTTGATCGCTTCATTTTTCTAATTCTTTTTCTTGGCCTTCGCATTGCCTCGGTCTTATTTGACTTTGCTTTTTGCCGGTGTGATGATCTTTGAGTGTGTGTAGTGTTGGCTGTGTGCATCCTAATTATGCAGAGGTCGGATATGTATTTACACTAGTAGAAAACGGGCCTATTGTCCCGGTTCATAAGGGTCTTTTGTCCCGGTTCCAGAACCGGGACTAAAGGGTCGTTACTAATGCCCTGACCCTTTAGTCCCGGTTCTAACCAGAACCGGGACAGATGGGCCTCCACGTGGCCTGCGCGCTGAGCCCAGGCAGGAGGGCCTTTGGTCCCGGTTGGTGGCACCAACCGGGACCAATAAGCATCCACGCGTCAGCATTTCTGTGACTGGGTTTTTTGTTTTTTTGAAGGGGGGTGGGGGTTTTGGGGGGTTAATTTAGGTATATATTGTGTTAGATAGCTAATTAATAGAGAGAAGTGTCCTCTCGTATGTCCGTGCTTGGTCGACGCTACGTACTACATACATATAGAGAGGACTAGACACGCTAGCTAGCTAGTAAGCAAACGAAGGAAACAGAAGATCGTCATGAACATATATGCATGCACAGAGAAGTGATATCGACCACCTCTCCTTCTCCGAGAGATTGGTCGAACAACAAGTTCTCGTATATCTATCCGACACTACCGGCTACATATATACAATAATTATCTCTTACAAATATAATCTCCTAACTACGGACGCATGGTCCACATAGTATTCTCCGTCTTCAGCGATCACGTGGTCAAGAAAGAATGCCGCCAATTCCTCTTGAATTGCTCGCATGCGATCTGATGGTAGGAGTTCATCCCGCATCCGGAACATCTAATTTGAAGAAGGGGGTTAATACATATATATATGAATAAATGAAACTCAACACAAATGACGGTAATAAACTAAAATTGTGAATATTATTTCTTACGCACTTCATATTGTTCGTCAGAGTACCCGCCCCGCTCACGGGTCGTGTGGCGGATGGACTCACAAACGTAGTATCCACAGAAATCATTCCCTTGTTCCTGCCACAATCACTTTACAAGAAATAAAGGTCAATCAAACAGATAAGCAAGAATGCCAAATGGTATTGATGAAACTAGTGCTTGAATCAATAGCTAGGAGACGCGCGGAACATGCTACTATATATAGTACTTAATTTCGGGTATCTAAATTGCAGCATCTTCGGCAGTCCCGGAGATTTTTTGGTGAATTTTCTTCAAACCCTGCCAGACAAAAGAAAACAATTACTTGATATCAGGAAATGAACAAAGTTACTGATATGATGGATAATGATCGATTTAACTTACTTCTCGAGAATTTCAGTCATGTCCGCATACTCCTGGGGATCTTTTCGTTTAGAGTCCAAGATAGTTACTACTCCCTGCTCAAGCCTAATCTCTAGGAGAATATAGTGGTACCTGCACACGCATGCATAACTCATCAATTACATTACTATAACATGGACTAATATATAAGAGAAACCGAATATGCACAAGACAGTAACACTCACTTGAAATTGTAAGGAAAGAGTATTATATCTTTGTTTTCATTTATTTTGAATGATCGTAGCAAGTTGGCCTCGGTATCTGCGGCATGAAATTTAACCTCAGTTGCATCTATGAGATATGTGTTAATGAACCCAATATCACCGATTTGTCTTTTCTTCAATTCAGCGATCTTCAATCTGCATAATATAGTGAGGATAATTATAAATACATGCAATGAAAGAGCTGAGCTATATAGAGAGACTTAATGACAGAAATAGTAGTACTTACAGACAGTAGCAGGTGACCATTGCTTTATCGAGGGCCAATTGATTGAAAAATTGATAGAACTCCTCAAATGGAATAGGCAACAGATCAATTCCAACGAGGTCATGCTCCGGTTTAACTCTCACATATAAAGTACTCCTCCCCCCAGACTCTCTGCAGATTTTCAAGTACCAATCATGCAATCTTCGCATCATCGTTGATAGAGATCTTTCATTTTTGACGAGAGGCTTTCCGTACTCGTATCTGTGTATCTGCACGTCCATGAAATCATAATGTACATCGTCGGGCAGGTAATCTCCAAGATTGCTATAACCGGGCACCATCCTCGGATCGACGATGTCGCTAGGCACCTTGAGCGGGGGGCACGATTGATTCCCTTGTTCGCCGAGCTGGGCAATTTGTTTTCCAGCTGCTCGTCGTTCTTTCATCCTTTGATCACTGACTGTACTTCCCGACCGCTCCGCTTCGGCCCATGTCTTTCCAATAATGCGCTCATAGTTGCCTTTCGGCGGAGACTTGGGTGGTTTTGCCAGGGCAGCCAGAGTGCGCTTCGCTTTCACCGGATCTATCTTCTCCTCCGGAAGTGGATGTCTCTGTGCTTTCAACCCTTCAAACCATTCCTTCACTTCGGTTTGCGCGATCTTCGCGTTCTCCTCCGGTCTCATCTCATATGGTAACTTCTCTGGAGTCTTCAGAGAAGGACCGAATCTGTATTTCGTCCCGCCTCTGGCTGTACTGCTAGACGCCGGCCGAGCAGACGGAGCGGTTGTCTTCTTTACTTGCTTACGAGGCGGAGGAGAAGGACTACGACGCGCCGGAGCAGCTGCCGGAGCGGCGGCGGGTCTCTTCCGCCCTTGCTGACGAGGCGGAGAAGGAGGAGGCTGGCTGCTCGGGCGCGCCGGCGTAGGCGGAGAAGGAGGCGGAGTGCCGCCACGCGCCGGAGAAGGAGCCGGCCGAGGGCCCTGATCGTCACTCGTCGGAGGAGGAGGCGGTGGAGGAGGCGGAGTGCCCTGACTAGCCGGAGGAGGAGGAGGAGGAGGCGGAGGCGTCCAGTTCGAAAGGTTGATGAGCTCCTTCCGCCATAGGCATGGAGTCTTCAGAGAAGAACCCAGCCGAGTCTCCCCTTCTCCGGTAGGGTGGTCAAGCGGGAGGTCCTCAAATCCCTCCGTTATTTCATCCACCATCACGTTAGCATATCCTTCTGGAATCGGCCGGCAGTGAAAAGTTGCACCGGGTTCATTAGGAAAAACAGAGCCAACAGCCGCCTTGACCTTCATATTAATCCATTGCTTCATAAGGTGGCAATTTTGAGACTCCGTGATAGCATCCACGGGATAGCTGGCAGGAGCCGTCAAGACATGCTCCGGCTGAAGCAGCTCGGTGGAAGCCATGCTGCTTCTCCGCTGAGATGGCAGGGTAGCTTCAGGGGAAGCTTCGGCAAGTCGTTTGCTGCGATTTGCTTCTCGTTCCTCTATCGCTTCTACCCTTGCGTGCAGCGCCTGCAGTTCGGTCTGCTGCACTTTCTTCCTCCTCTCGTGGCTTTTGTAACCGCCTGCGTCCGAAAACCCAGCCTTCCACGGAATGGAGCCTGACGTGCCTCGTGTCCGTCCAGGGTGCTCAGGATTTCCGAGGGCCTTTGTGAGCTCGTCGTTCTCTCTGTGTGGAAGGAACGTCCCTTTCTGCACTGCATCGATATAGTACCGAAGCTTCTTCAAGGGTATGTCAAGTTGCTCGTCCATCCAAATGCACTTCCCTGTTACAGGGTCCAAGGATCCGCCAGCCCCGAAGAACCAAGTCCGGCAACGGTCTGGCCAGTTCATTGTCTCTGGTTCGATCCCTTTATCAAGCAGATCAGTCTCAGCCTTTGCCCACTTAGGCCGGCCTTTGAGGTAGCCACCTGACCCCGTGCGATGGTGAAGCATCTTCTTCGCAGCATTTTTCTTGTTTGTCTCCGACATCTTCTTACTCTTATCCGATGTCTTGTGGGCCACAAATGCGGGCCACTGATCTCTGATCTTCTCATATTTGCCCTTGAATTCTGGTGTCTCTTCTTTGTCGACAAACCTTTTCAGATCATTCTTCCACCTCCTGAATAGCTCTGCCATCTTCTTAAGAGCAACAGACTTAATTAATTGCTCTATAACCGGCTTCTCCGGATCCTCCTCTGGCGGTAGGGTGAAATTTGCCTTCAGCTCCTTCCAAAGATCATCTTTCTGCATATCATTGACATAAGACACCTCAGGGTCTTCTTTAGCCGGCTTAAACCATTGGTGGATGCTGATCGGGATCTTGTCCCTAACAAGAACCCCGCACTGAGCAGTAAATGCATCATTTGTCTGGATGGGTTCAATCGGTAGGCCGTCGCGCGCGATTGTTGTGATCTCAAACCTTTCATCCTCGCGCAACTTTTTCTTCGGGCCTCATCTCTTTACCGAAGTTGTGCTCGATCCGGAGGGCTAGAAAAAATAAGAAAGACGAGAGTTAATGTGTACGTACCAAAATAATGAATGCATCAATTAGCTAGTCTCAGCACAGGCTTAACTAATATATTTACCTGGCCGGACTCTGTTCGGTCACCGGAGCCGTCACCCTGTTCTTCCGGACCTGCTTCTTCACCTTGCTGTTCTTCCGGACCTGCTTCTTCACCCTGCTGTTCTTCCAGACCATCATTGTCGTTAAGAAAACACGACATGACATCACCTCCGTCTAAGATTATGTCCCGCAACCTCTCTTCTGCTTCCTCGTCTCGTCCGTGCTCCATTGTTTCTTCAAATATATATTACAACATGGCAATTATTACACAATCATGACAGCACGTGGATATATTAGTTTGGGTGTACTCCTCGAGAGTTTTCACTGTCGAAGTTATCCGGGAGGGGTAATATCGACAACGATGAGATACATACACGGGAAAATAATGTTATCGGGGAGGGGGTACATTTATATCGACAACGACAATATACGTACATGGGAAAATAATATTATCGGGGAGGGGGTATATCGACCCCCCCCCCCACGCGTTGAAGTTATCGGGAGGGGTACATTTATATCGACAACGACGATATACGTACATGGGAAAATAATATTATCGGGGAGGGGGTATATATATCGACCCCCCCCCCCCCATGTGTTGAAGTTATCAGGAGGGGGTAATATCGACAATGATGAGATACATACACGGGAAAATAATGTTATCGGGGAGCGGGTATATCGACTCCCCCCATGTGTTGATGTTATCGGGAGGGGTTTATATATCGACAACGACGACATCCGTACATGGGAAAATAATATTATCGGGGAGGGGGTATATCGACCCCCCCACGTGTTGAAGTTATCGAGAGGGGGTATATATATCGACCCCCTCGTGTTGAAGTTACCGAGAAGGGGTAATATCGACAATGATGAGATACATACACGGGAAAATAATGTTATCGGGGAGGGGGTATATCGACCCCCCCCCCCCACGTGTTGAAGTTATCGGGAGGGGTATATCGATGATGACAGACCCGATAAAACATAAGAAAACGAAGAAGAAATAAAAAGAGGAGAAGAAGAAAGGAATAGCTAGAGGAGAAGATCGAAGAAAAAAAGAAGAAAAAAAGAAGAGAAAAAGAAAGGAATAGAGGAGAAGAAGAGAAAATATAATATTTTCTCTTCTTCTCCTCTATTCCTTTCTTCTTCTCCTCTTCTTTTTATTCTTTTTTCTTCTTCTTATTTATTTCTCCTCTTCTTCCTCTCCCCTCTTCTTCTCCTTTCTTCCTCTTCTTATTTCCTTTCTCCTTTCTTCCTCTCCCCTCTTCTTCTTGTAGGATCGAAAGTATGTCTAGAGGGGGGTGATTAGACTACTTGACCAAAGTACCATCAAAGTAAGGACCTCTACGGTGATAATTTCCCTCGCTAGACGCCATACTCTCCTAGGTTGTGAAACCAAGGCTATGACCACCAAAAGCTATGGAGATCGCAAATGGAGACCAAAACTCTGATACCACTTGTAGGATCGAAAGTATGTCTAGAGGGGGGGTGATTAGACTACTTGACCAAATAAAAACTTAACCTTTTCCCAATTTTAGTTCTTGGCAGATTTTAGCTATTGTAGGACAAGTCAAGCAATCATCACACAATTCAAGCAAGCATGCAAAGAGTATATTGGCAGCGGAAAGTAAAGCATGCAACTTGCAAGAATGTAAAGGGAAGGGTTTGGAGAATTCAAACGCAATTGGAGACACAGATGTTTTTCCCGTGGTTTGGATAGGTGGTGCTATCCTACATCCACGTTGATGGAGACTTCAACCCACGAAGGGTAACGGTCGCGCGAGTCCACGGAGGGCTCCACCCACGAAGGGTCCACGAAGTAGCAACCTTGTCTATCCCACCATGGCCATCGCCCACGAAGGACTTGCCTCACTAGCGGTAGATCTTCACGAAGTAGGCGATCTCCTTGCCCTTACAAACTCCTTGGTTCAACTCCACAATCTTGTCGGAGGCTCCCAAGTGACACCTAGCCAATCTAGGAGACACCACTCTCCAAGAAGTAACAAATGGTGTGTTGATGATGAACTCCTTGCTCTTGTGCTTCAAATGATAGTCTCCCCAACACTCAACTCTCTCTCATAGGATTTGGATTTTGTGGAAAGAAGATTTGAGTGGAAAGCAACTTGGGGAAGGCTAGAGATCAAGATTCATATGGTAGGAATGGAATATCTTGGTCTCAACACATGAGTAGGTGGTTCTCTCTCAGAACATATGAGTTGGAATTGTGTATGTGTTCTGATGGCTCTCTCCACGAATGAAGAGGAGGTGGAGGGGTATATATAGCCTCCACACAAAATCCAACCGTTACACACAGTTTTCCAATCTCGGTGGGACCGAATCAACAAACTCGGTCGGACCGAAAAGGTAAACCTAGTGACCGTTAGAGATTTTCGGTGGGACTGACATGCAACTCGGTAGGACCGATATGGTTAGGGTTTGGGCATAACGTAATCTCGGTGAGACCGATTACACAAACTCGGTGAGACCGAGTTTGGTAATAAGCTAACCAGAGAGTTGGTCAGGTAAACTCGGTGGGACCGATTTGCTCTTTCGGTGAGACCGAAAAGTTACAAAAAGGAAACAGAGAGTTTACACTGCAATCTCGGTGGGACCGATTCGCTCTTTCGGTGAGACCGAAAAGTTACGAAAGGGAAACAGAGAGTTTGCAATCCCATCTCGGTGAGACCGAGATCCCTATCGGTAGAACCGAATTGCTAGGGTTTGGCAGTGGCTTATGACAAGTGAAACTCGGTGGCGCCGGATAGAAAGAATCGGTAGGACCGAGTTTGGCTTAGGGTTTAGGTCATATGTGGATATGGGAAAGTAGTTGAGGGTTTTGGAGCATATCACTAAGCACATGAAGCAAGAGGCTCATTAAGCAACACCTCATCCCTCCTTGATAGTATTGGCTTTTCCTAAAGACTCAATGTGATCTTGGATCACTAAAATATAAAATGAAGAGTCTTGAGCTTTTGAGCTTGAGCCAATCCTTTGTCCTTAGCATTTTGAGGGTTCCACTTTCACATCCATGCCATGCCAATCATTGAGCTTTCCTGAAATAGTCATCTTGGAATAGCATTAGCTCAATGAGCTATATGTTGTTATGAATTACCAAAACCACCTAGGGATAGTTGCACTTTCAATCTCCCCCTTTTTGGTAATTGATGACAACATATAGATCAAAGCTTCGACAAATGATAATAAGCATGAAATATATCGTCGCTTTGAGAAGTATGTGACAAGTAAGAGCTCCCCCTAAATTTGTGCATATTTAAAATTTGCTTTGGACTGCAAATGCACAAAGAGTTAGAGTCATGGGTTACTCTTCCATGTCACATACATCTTGGTGGAGCGCTTAAAATGATAAGAATGAAATACATGCACTCATCACCAAGAATAGTGAATGATCACATAAGATAGATAAGATGATAATATTAAGCAAACATTAAGTGTAGCTTATGATCAAACACATGATCATCAATGTCTCACGAGCAATGACATAGTATCTCACACAAAAGCAAACAAAGTTCGAAAAACCACCAAATAAAACAAGAGAGAATAAAAGCAACACTCTCTCTCGAAGCCTATGATCTATACATTTTCTCCCCCTTTGGCAACAAGTTACCAAAAAGTTCCTAGAAAATGCATAGTGCTAAGTCGACACTCAGGCTTGATCTTCAGGTGGTGGTGGAGTCCGGAGCACTCCAAGGTAGTACTCTTCGTTGTCCTTGATGTATTGCCAATCAACCCATCTCATATCACAGACAATTGGCTTCTTGTCTAGCAGCACTGTCTCATAAAAGTCTTGCTGCTCCTTGGTGTGAAACCTGTAGTCAACTGCAGTCCTTCTCCTTGAAGCATACGGGTCTGCTTCTCTCCACTTCCGGAGCCCTGAATCTCTCCTGAGTTTCATATCCTCAGCCACAGGATGAGCATCGTTGTGGTCTGGGATCTTGGGCTTGAGCTTTCTAAGAACATTCTCTTCTTCTTCTTCTGCAGCTTCAGGCACTGGGGCCTTGTTCTTCTCAGTAGCTGGGATGCTTCTTGTGTTCCTCTTTGGCTTTGGCTTTGGAGCTGGCTTGGCCTTGGAAGCAGCTGCCCCTGTTCTTATGGCATCACCCATCAGCTTGGGTGCCTTAGGTGCTGGTGCAGCTACCTCTTCTTCTTCCTCCTCATCTTCCATGATGGAAGCCTTGCCAAGCACTCTGGCTACAGTTTTCTTCACCCTTTCTTTCCTCTTCTTGCCTTCAGCAGCAACTGGCTCAATGGGAGTGGGCTTCTCAGTTGAAGCTCTGGCCTTTGACATAGGCTGCCTGCCTGCTGGCCTTTTGATCTTCATCCCTGGTTTTATGCCCTGTGCTGGCTCAACTCTCTTGGAAGTTGCTTCCTCTTCTGCCACATAATCCTCATCTTCTGAGTCTGAGGTTCTCTTCTTTCTCTGTCTTGTGGCAGCTTTAGGCAGATTGCTAGGGGTGCTCCTGCTGCCATCATCTGAGGAACTTGAGGGACTAGTGCCCTCACTCATCTGCACTTGCTGCTCTGACAAGTTCTGGCTATCACTTTGGTCTGACATGATGCAAACTCTGACTGCTGACCCTGTGAATAGGTTATAGATGAGATAGAGTGGATAAGCATCACAAAATGCAGAGATTTTTGCAAAAGAATAATTCAAAAACTTAGTTTTAGTTTCCCACTGAAAGCATCTCGGATCTACCGATTTCTAAACTCGGTGATACCGAAGCAGTTTTGGCACCTAAACTAGTGAACTCGGTCAGACCGAGTCACAGTTCGGTGGCACCGAGACTGCTAGGGTTTCACAGAGTTCCAAAATCGGTCACACCGATAAGTAATTCTCGGTCAGACCGAGTCTCACTTGTGCAATGGCATAAGCCAAATCGGTGGGACCGAGTTTTTCAACTCGGTGGGTCCGAGATGGTTTCGGCGGAAACCTAACCCTAAAATTTTCGAATTAAACCTAATCTACGAGTTCATTGACTGGATAGAAGTTTAACAAACGTGGCAAGAATCATGATGATCACAATGTGCTAAGAATCGGATTGGGGAATAGCACAAAGATCGAGTCCATACCCTAGTTCGGCGGAGACTCGCTACGGCGGCAACGGCGGGGTTGAATTTCCGTTGACGGCGACGGAGACCAGCGACTGGAGGCGGCTGGCGGCGAGGAGACGATCCGGAGACCAAGTTGGCAGAGCAGGCTATCGCGCGGGCGAAGGGGTTCGGAGAAATTTCCAAATTTTTGCCCGTGACTATATATAGCCCGACCCTGTCGGTGTGACCGAGTGGAACAACTCGGTGGCACCGAGATGCAAAACTGTATACAGTTGTTGCAACTCGGTGTGACCGAATGGTTCAAATCGGTTGCACCGAGATCGAAAACCTAGATCAACTTAATGATCTCGGTAGGACCGAAAGTAGGGTATCGGTCAGACCGAGAATCATAAAGAGGTTTTGGAAGTTTAAGTCTATGACGAATCGGGGACTCCGAGCGCTCCTCACACAGAGTGGTTCGAATCTGACTTGATCAAATTTTGTGATGTAGCATGAATAGAGTTTGAGACGAGAAAAGCATAGATAGCTAGAGGAGGTTCTTAGGCATTCTTGTCCATCCACTTGGCAAAAGGAAATAAAACCAAACAATCAAAACAACAAGTGGATGTCCTCGAATGAGTAAAATATGCAACCAGCATGCTCACACAATAAGATGGCAAATGAAATATGTGACAAGGCATGCACAACCAATTCTAGCATCTATCAAGCAATTTGCGATGACAAGGTCATCTATATATGAGTATATTGACTTAGGAGTCAAGTGAGAACACTTGATCATAGGTCATACTCATCGTTTAAGCTCAAGTGGGGTTACCACTTTTACATAAAGCATTGTTGTGTTCACATCTTTAGAGTTGCTTTAGCTCAAGTCTTAGAGTAAAGCTCCCCCTAGATGTGATATCCCCCCTTAGAGGGATGAACTAACCTCGGGTTTTGTCGATGATGACTTCATGTAGATGTTGAAGATGTGGATGCTCAATGTTGATGTAGATCACTTGGAGCTATCCATTTGAGTGAATTGCACTTTCAATACCTACATGGGTTAGTCCCACAAGGAACAAACAAGGATATCCATAGACATAGAGTGATGCACACACAAGATGATGTCCATGAAAACTTTTAGGTTACCTTGTCCCTTGTCTTACCAACAAGAGGGTTTGTGACTCCTTGAACTAGTGCAAGATGTGGAAGTTGATTGCACTTGTTCTTGCCAAAATGATAAGAGTGAAGTATGTTGGCGGAGTCACCCTCAAGAACTCTCTAGTTCTTCTTCTTTTGGATCCACACCATCTTGATGGGAATCCTTGGAGTTGTAGTCGTACTTGATGAAGTGGAACTTGAAGTAGTCTTGGGAATCCACTTGACTAAGGTCTTAGGAGCTTCTTCAAATGCATCAATTTCCTCTTGAAGCTTGTCCTTGCCTTTTTGCTTGTAGTCTTGTGGTGGAAGATCATCTTGAGCTTGTGTCCCCTTGAAAGAAGTATCATACTTCTCTTGTTGAGGAACAAACTTTGTCTTGGGGTATTGATCTTCTTCCCACTCAACTCCATTGGCATTGAACTTTCGTTCAAAACCAACACCTTGATTCTTCCGGTGCATTCCTTGCTTGCGCACAATTTCCTCGAATTGCTTACTCCCGGCAAGGCTTTTGTACACTCCTTTCTCTATAATTCCCTTCAATAAGCTATTTTCTTGCTCAAGTGTAACTTGGCTAAGAGAATCATTAGTGGAATCAAGAGAACTACTAGAAGCAACAATATTGGATTTAGCATGATCATTGTTACTGCTAGAGGAAGAATCTTTCTTGTTCTTGTTACTAGACTTGACTTGAGGCATGTAAGTGGATAAGAGTAAACGCTTGGCAATGTAAGAAGAACTTTTCTTGCGGAGATCATCATTGATTGCTTTTAAGAACTCATGCTCTTGCTCAAGATTGAGCTTTTCAAAGCGTAATTTCTCATGAGCTCTTAAAAGTTCTCGATGATCTTCGAAGATAGTTTCATGAGCTAACTTAAGAGTGTTTAGTTCTTTAGTTAGAGCCTCAATCTTCTCCTTATCATTGTCATTCGTTTTATCTTGATTAGCATGATTAATTGACGTTTCATCATAGTATTCATCACTAGAGTTGTCAACAAGCAAATCATCACCTAACAAGTCATCTTCATCACTATTGAAATCAACATACTCGGGGTGTGTTACCTTAGGACCTTTGGCCATGAAGCATCTTCCAATTCCTTCATTTGGTGAGTCAAATATGTCGTAGGAGTTGGTTGACACAAGTGCTAGACCGGCAACACCTTCATCTTGAGTATCTTCGGAGTCGGAGTGATAACTTCTCTCGGAGTGGCTGTCGGAGTCGGAGCCGGATACCCATTCACCAACATGAGCTTGATGTCTTCGTTTTGTGTAGCTCCTTGATGATTTTTCCTTCCTTTCCGAATCCTTGCTTCTCCGTGAGTATCTTCGTTCATAACGATCATCTCTACTCCTTCTCTCTCTTGGTGGTGATTCTTTGCTTCTTCTTTTTGGAGAATCTTCTCTTCTCTTGTAGGGAGCCGTACACTCATTGGAATAGTGTCCGGGTCTTCCACAACTGTAGCAGTTTCGCTCTCGACTAGAAGATCTTTTGTCATTGTAGGACCTTGACTTGAAGCTTCTATCTTTGCTTCTACTCTTGTAGAACTTGTTGAAGTTCTTCACCATTAAGCTCAATTCTTCATTGAAGTTTTGTTTCTCACTTGATGATGTAGGGGCTTCACATGAGGCTTTGTAGGCACCACTTGATTTGTTGTGAAGTTCCTCTTTATCCTTAAGTGACATCTCATGAGCAACAATTCTTCCAATCACCTCCGTTGGCTTGAGATCTTTGTAATTGGGCATCATTTGGATCAATGTGCACACGGTATCATATTTTCCATCCAAGGCTCTTAGAATCTTCTTGATGATGAATCTATCGGTCATCTCTTCACTTCCTAAGCCGGCAATCTCATTTGTGATGAGAGCAAGCCTAGAGTACATTTCAGCGACACCTTCACCATCCTTCATTTTGAACTTGTCAAGTTGACTTTGAAGCACATCCAACTTGGATTCCTTGACGGAGTCGGTACCTTCGTGCATATCAATCAAAGTGTCCCAAATTTCCTTTGCATTCTCAAGACGGCTGATTTTGTTGAATTCTTCGGGGCACAATCCGTTGAAGAGAATATCACAAGCTTGAGCATTGTATTGCAACATCTTCAACTCATCCGCGGTAGCTTCACGGTTTGGTTCTTTCCCATCAAAGAAGTCACCTTGCAAACCAACACACACAATAGCCCAAACGGCGGGGTTATGTCCAAGAATATGCATTTTCATTTTATGCTTCCAACTAGCAAAATTAGTACCATCAAAGTAAGGACCTCTACGGTGATAATTTCCCTCGCTAGACGCCATACTCTCCTAGGTTGTGAAACCAAGGCTATGACCACCAAAAGCTATGGAGATCAAGCAAATGGAGACCAAAGCTCTGATACCACTTGTAGGATCGAAAGTATGTCTAGAGGGGGGGTGATTAAACTACTTGACCAAATAAAAACTTAACCTTTTCCCAATTTTAGTTCTTGGCAGATTTTAGCTATTGTAGGACAAGTCAAGCAATCATCACACAATTCAAGCAAGCATGCAAAGAGTATATTGGCAGCGGAAAGTAAAGCATGCAACTTGCAAGAATGTAAAGGGAAGGGTTTGGAGAATTCAAACGCAATTGGAGACACGGATGTTTTTCCTGTGGTTCGGATAGGTGGTGCTATCCTACATCCACGTTGATGGAGACTTCAACCCACGAAGGGTAACGGTCACGCGAGTCCACGGAGGGCTCCACCCATGAAGGGTCCACGAAGTAGCAACCTTGTCTATCCCACCATGGCCATCGCCCACGAAGGACTTGCCTCACTAGCGGTAGATCTTCACGAAGTAGGCGATCTCCTTGTCCTTACAAACTCCTTGGTTCAACTCCACAATCTTGTCGGAGGCTCCCAAGTGACACCTAGCCAATCTAGGAGACACCACTCTCCAAGAAGTAACAAATGGTGTGTTGATGATGAACTCCTTGCTCTTGTGCTTCAAATGATAGTCTCCCCAACACTCAACTCTCTCTCATAGGATTTGGATTTTGTGGAAAGAAGATTTGAGTGGAAAGCAACTTGGGGAAGGCTAGAGATCAAAATTCATATGGTAGGAATGGAATATCTTGGTCTCAACACATGAGTAGGTGGTTCTCTCTCAGAATATATGAGTTGGAATTGTGTATGTGTTCTGATGGCTCTCTCCACGAATGAAGAGGAGGTGGAGGGGTATATATAGCCTCCACACAAAATCCAACCGTTACACACAGTTTTCCAATCTCGGTGGGACCGAATCAACAAACTCGGTCGGACCGAAAAGGTAAACCTAGTGACCGTTAGAGATTTTCGGTGGGACTGACATGCAACTCGGTAGGACCGATATGGTTAGGGTTTGGGCATAACGTAATCTCGGTGAGACCGATTACACAAACTCGGTGAGACCGAGTTTGGTAATAAGCTAACCAGAGAGTTGGTCAGGTAAACTCGGTGGGACCGATTTGCTCTTTCGGTGAGACCGAAAAGTTACAAAAAGGAAACGGAGAGTTTACACTGCAATCTCGGTGGGACCGATTCGCTCTTTCGGTGAGACCGAAAAGTTACGAAAGGGAAACAGAGAGTTTGCAATCCCATCTCGGTGAGACCGAGATCCCTATCGGTAGAACCGAATTGCTAGGGTTTGGCAGTGGCTTATGACAAGTGAAACTCGGTGGCGCCGGATAGAAAGA
The DNA here is from genome assembly GCF_018294505.1 of Triticum aestivum. Taxonomy (NCBI): domain Eukaryota; kingdom Viridiplantae; phylum Streptophyta; class Magnoliopsida; order Poales; family Poaceae; genus Triticum; species Triticum aestivum. The sequence goes on from NC_057797.1 coordinate 88,320,877, forward strand.
ATCGGTAGGACCGAGTTTGGCTTAGGGTTTAGGTCATATGTGGATATGGGAAAGTAGTTGAGGGTTTTGGAGCATATCACTAAGCACATGAAGCAAGAGGCTCATTAAGCAACACCTCATCCCTCCTTGATAGTATTGGCTTTTCCTAAAGACTCAATGTGATCTTGGATCACTAAAATATAAAATGAAGAGTCTTGAGCTTTTGAGCTTGAGCCAATCATTTGTCCTTAGCATTTTGAGGGTTCCACTTTCACATCCATGCCATGCCAATCATTGAGCTTTCCTGAAATAGTCATCTTGGAATAGCATTAGCTCAATGAGCTATATGTTGTTATGAATTACCAAAACCACCTAGGGATAGTTGCACTTTCACTAGAGGAGAAGATCGAAGAAAAAAAAGAAGAGAAAAAAAGAAGAGAAAAAGAAAGGAATAGAGGAGAAGAAGAGAAAATATAATATTTTCTCTTCTTCTCCTCTATTCCTTTCTTCTTCTCCTCTTCTTTTTATTCTTTTTTCTTCTTCTTATTTCTTTCTCCTCTTCTTCCTCTCCCCTCTTCTTCTCCTTTCTTCCTCTTCTTATTTCCTTTTTCCTCTCATTCTTTTTCTTCTTCTTCCTTCTTAAAAATACATAAAGTAGTATTGCCTAATTCATTGTTCATATGAATATACAAACATTTGCATATTTACAATAATTAATATCACCAAAAAAATCTATGAACAGAAAAAAAATCCTAATTTTTCTAAAAAACTATCTTTTGCATATATACATGAACATATATATACACAGAGAACATATATACATATATAGAAAAACAAGCATATATATGAAAAAAGCATATATATGAAAAAAATGCTAGCTAGGGAGGGCACCGGCCGGACCAGGAGGACCGCGGGGTCGGCGGCGAGGATGGCGACGGGGCAGTGGGCGCGCGCTCAGGGTAGGGGGCGCGGGCGACGGCGACGGCGGGCCGGGGCGGCGCGCGTCGGGGAAGGGGCCGGTGCAGGGCGACGGCGAGGGCGGGCCGGGGCGGCGCGCGTCGGGGTAGGGACGCGGGCGACGGCGACGAGGGCGGGCCGGGGCGGCGCGCGTTGGGCAGGGGCACGGGTGACGGCGACGACGGGGGCGGGCCGGGGCGGGCGGCGTCGGGGCAGCCTGGCGGCGTCGGCGTCGTCGGGGGCGGCAACTGCAAGATGAGAGTGAAAATTTCCTAAGTGTTGACTTATATAGCAGAGCCTTTAGTCCCGGTTCGTGGCAGCAACCGGGACTAAAGGTGGGCATTAGTCCCGGTTGGTGCCACCAACCGTGACCAAAGGCCACTTTTTAGCAGCCCAAAGGGCGGGAAGCGACGGCCTTTGGTCCCGGTTGATGGCACCAACCGGGACTAAAGGGGGTCATTGGTACCGGTTCGTGGCACCAACCAGGACCAATGCCCACCTTTAGTCCCGGTTGGTGCCACCAACCGGGACCAAAGGCCTTGTGCTGCTGCGCCCGCGTCGAAAGTTTAGTCCCACCTCGCTAGTTGCGAGGGGTGCGCAGTGGTTTATAAGCCCCACTGCCGCACCCCTCTCGAGCTTCTCTCCATTGCAGGCTTACGGGCCTAATTGTCACTGATATGCCTGTGGGCCTACTGGTCCTCCTGCGGGCCTGAATCCTGGCCCATGGATGGGTTTCTAGTCGTATTCAGCCTGTGGGGGCCCAGTAGGTGGCACTTTTTTTGTTTTTTTGTTTTTTTGTTGCTTTATTTATTTTATTTTATTTGTTTTTTGCTTTATTTTTTAATTCCTTATGCTTTTAGTTTTAGAAAAATTATAAACTTTTGGTATTGCCATTAGTTTTCAAATTTGAAAACACTTTTTTTGTTTTCTTTGTTGCTTTATTTATTTTATTTTGTTTCTACTTACAACAAAATACTTATTGTTGCTATTTTTATTTTTATTTCAGTTTTTTTGTTTTGTTTTTTGCATTATTTATTTTCTTTTGTTTTGTGCTTTATTTTTTAATTCTTTTTGCTTTTAGTTTTAGAAAAATTATAAACTTTCTGTTAGTGCCATTAGTTTTCAAATTAGAATAGTTAAAATTTGAATATTTTGAAATTTGTGTGAATCACAAGTTTGTTGCCCTCTTGAGAGTGTTCTTGGTGAACATTGTTGACAAGGAGTGAACCGGGATTAATGGTATTACGAGGGCCAAACCATAAGACATTAAAGCATTTGAAATGAACTCTAAAAAAGTTGGCATAGCATGTGCTGATGGGTTTCGTAGTAATTTCAAAAAAATTCCTACGCACACGCAAGATCATGTGATGCATAGCAACGAGAGGGGAGAGTGTTGTCTACGTACCCACGGAGACCGACTGCGGAAGCGTTGACACAACATAGAGGAAGTAGTCGTACGTCTTCACGATCCAACCGATCAAGCACCGAAACTACGACACCTCCGAGTTCGAGCACACGTTCAGCTCGATGACGATCCCCGGACTCCGATCCAGCAAAGTGTCAGGGAAGAGTTCCGTCAGCACGACGGCGTGGTGACGATCTTGATGTACTACAGCAGTAGGGCTTCGCCTAAACTCCGCTACAGTATTATCGAGGACTATGGTGGCTGGCGGCGCCGCACACGGCTAAGGAATAGATCACGTGGATCAACTTGTGTGTTCTAGGGTGCCTCTGCCTCAGTATATAAAGGACTAGAGGGGGGAGGCTGGCCGGCCAAGGTGTGGCGCGCCAGGAGAGTCCTACTCCCTCTGGGAGTAGGATTCCCCCCCCCCCCAATCCTAGTTGGAATAGGATTCGCGGAGGGGGGAAAGAGAGAGAGGGGGCCGGCCACCTCTCCTAGTCCTAATAGGACTAGGGGAAGGGGGAGGTACGCAGCCCATGTAGGGCTGCCTCTTCTCTTTTCCACTAAGGCCCATCATGGCCCATTTAGCTCCCGGGGGGTTCCGGTAACCTTCCCGGTACTCCGGTAAAATCCCGATTTCACCCGGAACACTTCCGATATCCAAACATAGGCTTCCAATATATCAATCTTTACGTCTCGACCATTTCGAGACTCCTCGTCATGTCCGTGATCACATCCGGGACTCCGAACAACCTTCGGTACATCAAAATGCCTAAACTCATAATATAACTGTCATCGTAACCTTAAGCGTGCGGACCCTACGGGTTCGAGAACAATGTAGACATGACCGAGACATGTCTCCGGTCAATAACCAATAGCGGGACCTGGATGCCCATATTGGCTCCTACATATTCTACGAAGATCTTTATCGATCAGACCGCATAACAACATACGTTGTTCCCTTTGTCATCGGTATGTTACTTGCCCGAGATTCGATCGTCGGTATCCCATACCTAGTTCAATCTCGTTTCTGGAAAGTCTCTTTACTCGTTCCGTAATACATCATCTCGCAACTAACTCATTAGTTGCAATGCTTGCAAGGCTTATGTGATGTGCATTACCGAGAGGGCCCAGAGATACCTGTCCGACAATCGGAGTGACAAAACCTAATCTCGAAATACGCCAACCCAACATGTACCTTTGGAGACACCTGTACTACTCCTTTATAATCACCCAGTTACATTGTGATGTTTGGTAGTACCCAAAGTGTTCCTCCGGTAGACGGGAGTTGCATAATCTCATAGTTACAGGAACATGTATAAGTCATGAAGAAAGCAATAGCAACATACTAAATGATCGGGTGCTAAGTTAATGGAATGGGTCATGTCAATCAGATCATTCTATTAATGATGTGATCCCGTTAATCAAATAACAACTCATTGTTCATGGTTAGGAAACATAACCATCTTTGATTAACGAGCTAGTCAAGTAGAGGCATACTAGTGACACTTTGTTTGTCTATGTATTCACACATGTATTATGTTTCCGGTTAATACAATTCTAGCATGAATAATAAACCTTTTATCATGATTATAAGGAAATAAATAATAACTTTATTATTGCCTCTAGGGCATATTTCCTTCATGTGCATGTACAAAACGGAGAATGGTATCATACTCGTCTGTTACACAGTTGGCATGGTATCATCATAATAGTTGCGGGAGAAAGTCTTCACTTTTTCTTCGCTTGTGTCATTTGCTTATTGCGCCGTAACCATGGATAATCTTCATCGTTTATCAGGATGCTTGGGTCAGCCTTGACTTTGAAGGGAGGAATTTCATGAAACTTTTCATAATCTTCAGACATGTCTGTCTTGCCCTCCACTCCCACGATGTCCCTTTTTCCTGAAAGAACTATGTGGCGCTTTGGCTCATCGTATGATGTATTCGCTTCCTTATATTTTTTTCTCGGTCTGGTAGACATGTCCTTCACATAGATAACCTGTGCCACATCATTGCCTAGGACGAACGGTTCATCAGTGTACCCAAGATTTTTCAGATCCACTGTTGTCATTCCGTACTGTGGGTCTACCTGTACCCCGCCTCCTGACAGATTGACCCATTTGCACTTAAACAAAGGGACCTTAAAATTATGTCCGTAGTCAAGTTCCCATATGTCCACTATGTAACCATAATATGTGTCCTTTCCCTTCTCGGTTGTTGCATCAAAGCGAACACCGTTGTTTTGGTTGGTGCTCTTTTGATCTTGTTCAATCGTGTAAAATGTATTCCCATTTATCTCGTATCCTTTGTAAATCAATACAGTCAAAGATGGTCCCCTGGACAACAAGTACAGCTCATCACAAACAGTGTTGTCACCTCTGAGACATGTTTCCAACCAACTGCTGAAAGTCCTGATGTGTTCACATGTAATACAGTCGTCGCACTGCTCCGGGTGTTTGGAGCGCAGACTATTCTTGTGTTCATCGACATACGGGGTCACCAAGGTAGAGTTCTGTAAAACTGTGTAGTGTGCTTTAGACCAAGAATTCCCGTCCCTACATATTATTGAGTCCGCTCCTAGCGTGCCTTTTCTAGTCAGTCTCCCCTCATACCGCGATTTAGGGACACCTATCTTCTTAAGGCTAGGAATGAAGTCAACACAAAACCCGATGACATCCTCTGTTTGATGGCCCATGGAGATGCTTCCTTCTGGCCTAGCGCGGTTACGGACATATTTCTTTAGGACTCCCATGAACCTCTCAAAGGGGAACATATTGTGTACAAATACGGACCCCAGAATGACAATCTCGTCGACTAGATGAACTAGGACGTGTGTCATGATATTGAAGAAGGATGGTGGGAACACCAGCTCGAAACTGACAAGACATTGCGCCACATCACTCCTTAGCCTTGGTATGATTTCTGGATCGATCAGGAATGCACATAGCTTCACAATGGCTAATCGGACGTTTTTCGATAGAAGCCCCCTCAATGCAACCGGAAGCAGTTGCGTCATAATCACGTGGCAGTCATGAGACTTTAGGTTCTGAAACTTTTTCTCTGGAATATTTATTATTCACTTTATATTCGACGAGAATCCAGTCGGGACCTTCATACTGAGCAGGCATTCAAAGAAAATTTCTTTCTCTTCTTTCGTAAGAGCGTAGCTGGCAGGACCTTCATACTGCTTCGGAGGCATGCCGTCTTTTTCGTGCAAACGTTGTAGGTCCTCCCGTGCCTCAGGTGTATCTTTTGTCTTCCCATACACGCTCAAGAAGCCTAACAGGTTCACGCAAAGGTTCTTTGTCACGTGCATCACGTCGATTGAAGAGCGGACCTCTAGCTCTTTCCAGTAGGGTAGGTCGAAGAATATAGATTTCTTCTTCCACATGGGTGCGCGTCCCTCAGCGTCATTCGGAACAGCTAGTCCGTCGGGACCCTTTCCAAAGATTACGTGTAAATCATTGACCATAGCAAGTACGTGATCACCGGTACGCATGGCGGGCTTCTTCCGGTGATCTGCCTCGCCTTTGAAATGCTTGCCTTTCTTTCGACATTGATGGTTGGTCGGGAGAAATCGACGATGGCCCACGTACACATTCTTCCTGCATCTGTCCAAGTATATACTTTCGGTGTCATCCAAACAGTGCGTGCATGCGTGGTATCCCTTGTTTGTCTGTCCTGAAAGGCTACTGAGAGCGGGCCAATCGTTTATGGTCACGAATAGCAACACCTTTAGGTTAAATTCCTCTTGTTTGTGCTCATCCCACGTACGTACACCGTTTCCATTCCACAGCTGTAAAAGTTCTTCAACTAATGGCCTTAGGTACACATCAATGTCGTTGCCAGGTTGCTTAGGGCATTGGATAAGAACTGGCATCATAATGAACTTCCGCTTCATGCACATCCAAGGAGGAAGGTTATACATACATAGAGTCACGGGCTAGGTGCTGTGATTGCTGCTCTGCTCCCCGAAAGTGTTGGAAATATGCCCTAGAGGCAATAATAAAAGTGTTATTATTATATTTCCTTGTTCATGATAATTGTCTTTTATTCATGCTATAACTGTATTATCCGGAAATCGTAATACATGTGTGAATACATAGACCACAATATGTCCCTAGTGAGCCTCTAGTTGACTAGCTCGTTGTGATCAACAGATAGTCATGGTTTCCTGGCTATGGACATTGGATGTCGTTGATAACGGGATCACATCATTAGGAGAATGATGTGATGGACAAGACCCAATCCTAAGCCTAGCACAAAGATCGTGTAGTTCGTTTGCTAGAGCTTTGCCAGTGTCAAGTATCTCTTCCTTTGACCATGAGAGCGTGTAACTCCTGGATACCGTAGGAGTGCTTTGGGTGTATCAAACGTCACAACGTAACTGGGTGACTATAAAGGTGCACTACAGGTATCTCCGAAAGTATCTATTGTTTTATGCGGATCGAGACTGGGATTTGTCACTCCGTGTAAACGGAGAGGTATCTCTAGGCCCACTCGGTAGGACATCATCATATGCGCAATGTGACCAAGGAGTTGATCACGGGATGATGTGTTATGGAACGAGTAAAGTGACTTGCCGGTAACGAGATTGAACAAGGTATTGGATACCGACGATCGAATCTCGGGCAGGTAACATACCGATAGACAAAGGGAATTGAATACAAGATTGATTAAGTCCTTGACATCGTGGTTCATCCGATGAGATCATCGTGGAGCTTGTGGGAGCCATCATGGGTATCCAGATCCCGCTGTTGGTTATTGACCAGAGAACGTCTCGGTCATGTCTGCATGTCTCCCGAACCCGTAGGGTCTACACACTTAAGGTTCGATGACGCTAGGGTTATAAAGGAAGTTTGTATGTGGTTACCGAATGTTGTTCGGAGTCCCGGATGAGATCCCGGACGTCACGAGGAGTTCCGGAATGGTCCGGAGGTAAAGATTTATATATGGGAAGTCCTATTTTGGCCACCGGAAAATGTTCGGGATTTTTCGGTATTGTACCGGGAAGGTTCTAAAAGGTTCCGGAGTGGGGCCCACCTGCATGGGAGGACCCACATGAACGTGGGTAGTGGGGGCAAGGCCCCATACCCCTGGTCAAGGCGCACCAAGATCCCCCCTTAGAAGGAATAAGATCATATCCCAAAGGGATAAGATCAAGATCCCTAAAAAGGGGGGATAACAATCGGTGGGGAAGGAAATGATGGGATTTCTTTCCTCCCACCTTGGCCAACGCCCCAATGGACTTGGAGGGCAAGAAACCAGCCCCTCCACCCCTATATATAGTGGGGAGACGCATGGGAGCTTGACACGAAGCCCCTGGCGCAGCCCTCCCTCTCCCAAGTGCTCCTCCTCTCCCATGGTGCTTGGCGAAGCCCTGCTGGATTGCCACGCTCCTCCACCACCACCACGCCGTTGTGCTGCTGTTGGATGGAGTCTTCCTCAACCTCTCCCTCTCTCCTTGCTGGATCAAGGCGTGGGAGACGTCACCGGGTTGTACGTGTGTTGAACGCGGAGGTGCCGTGCGTTCGGCACTTGATCATCGGTGATTTGAATCACGACGAGTACGACTTCATCAACCCCGTTCACTTGAACGCTTCCGCTTAGCGATCTACAAGGGTATGTAGATGCACTCTCCTTCTACTCGTAGCTGGTTTCTCCATAGATAGATCTTGGTGACGCGTAGGAAAATTTTGAATTTCTGCTACGTTCCCCAACAGTGGCATCATGAGCTAGGTCTATTGCGTAGATTCTTTGCACGAGTAGAACACAAAGTAGTTGTGGGCGTTGATGTTGTACAATATGCTTACCGTTACTAGACCAATCTTGTTTCGACGGTATTGTGGGATGAAGCGGCCCGGACCGACCTTAGACGTACTCTTACGTGAGACAGGTTCCACCGATTGACATGCACTTGGTGCATAAGGTGGCTAGCGGGTGCCAGTCTCTCCCACTTTAGTCGGAACGGATTCGATGAAAAGGGTCCTTATGAAGGATAAATAGCAATTGGCATATCACGTTGTGGTTTTGCGTAGGTAAGAAACGTTCTTGCTAGAAACCCATAGCAGCCACGTAAAACATGCAAACAACAATTAGAGGACGTCTAACTTGTTTTTGCAGGGTATGCTTTGTGATGTGATATGGCCAAGAAGAATGTGATGAATGATATGTGATGTATGAGATTGATCATGTTCTTGTAATAGGATTCACGACTTGCATGTCGATGAGTATGACAACCGGCAGGAGCCATAGGAGTTGTCTTTATTTATTGTATGACCTGCGTGTCATTTAACAACGCCATGTAAATTACTTTACTTTATTGCTAAAAGTGTTAGCCATAGAAGTAGAAGTAGTCGTTGGCGTGACAACTTCATGAAGACACGATGATGGAGATCATGGTGTCATGCCGGTGACGATGATGATCATGGAGCCCCGAAGATGAAGATCAAAAGGAGCAAAAATGATATTGGCCATATCATGTCACTATTTGATTGCATGTGATGTTTATCATGTTTATGCATCTTGTTTACTTAGGACGACGGTAGTAAATAAGATGATCCCTTACAAAATTTCAAGAAGTGTTCTCCCCTAACTGTGCACCGTTGCTACAGTTCGTCGCTTCTAAGCACCACGTGATGATCGGGTGTGATGGATTCTTACGTTCACATACAACGGGTGTAAGACAGTTTTACACAGCGAAAACACTTAGGGTTAACTTGACGAGCCTAGCATGTGCAGACATGGCCTCGGAACACGGAGACCGAAAGGTCGAGCATGAGTCGTATAGTAGATACGATCAACATGAAGATGTTCACCGATGATGACTAGTCCATCTCACGTGATGATCGGACACGGCCTAGTTGACTCGGATCATGTAATCACTTAGATGACTAGAGGGATGTCTATCTGAGTGGGAGTTCATAAGATGAACTTAATTATCTTGAACATAGTCAAAAGACCTTTTTGCAAATTATGTCGTAAGCTCGCGCTTTAGTTCCACTGTTTAGATATGTTCCTAGAGAAAATATAGTTGAAAGTTGACAGTAGCAATTATGCGGACAGTAGAAAACTTATGTCCTTAATGCACCGCTCAGTGTGCTAAACCCCAAACGTCGTTTGTGGATGTTGCGTACATCGGACATACACGTTTTGATAACTACGTGATAGTTCAGTTAAACGGTTTAGAGTTGAGGCACCAAAGACGTTTTTCGAAACGTCGCGGAACATATGAGATGTTTCGAGGGCTGAAATTGGGATTTCAGACTCGTGCCCACGTCAAGAGGTATGAGACCTCCGACGATTTTCTTAGCTTGCAAACTAAGGGAGAAAAGCTCAATCGTTGAGCTTGTGCTCAGATTGTCTGAGTGCAACAATCACTTGAATCGAGTGGGAGTTGATCTTCCAGATAAGATGGTGATGTTTCTCCAAAGTCATTGCCACCAAGCTGCTAGAGCTTCGTGATGAACTATAACATATCAGGGATAGACATGATGATCCTTGAGGTATTCACGATGTTTGACACCACGAAAGTAGAAATCAAGAAGGAGCATCAATTGTTGATGGTTGGTGAAACCACTAGTTTCAAGAAGGGCAAGGGCAAGAAGGGATACTTCATGAAACGGCAAATCAGCTGCTGCACCAGTGAAGAAACCCGAGGTTGAACCCAAACCCGAGACTAAGTGCTTCTGTGATAAGGGGAATAGCCGCTGGAGCAGAATTACCCTAGATACTTGGTAGATAAGAAGGCTGGCAAGGTCGATAGAAGTATATTGGATATACATTATGTTAATGTGTACTTTACTAGTACTCCTAGTAGCACCAGGGTATTAGATACCGGTTCGGTTGCTAAGTGTTAGTAACTCGAAATAAAAGCTACGGAATAAACGAAGACTAGCTAAAAGTGAGCTGACGATATATGTTGGAAGTGTTTCCAAGTTTGATGTGATCAAACATCGCACGCTCCCTCTACCATCAAGATTAGTATTAAACCTGAATGGTTTATTGAATATCGATCGTAGTGATACACATTTTCATGCCAAAAGATATAAGATAGTAATGATAGTACCACTTACTTGTGGCACTGCCATGTAAGTCATAATGGTATAAAACGCATGAAGAAGCTCCATGTTGATGGATCTTTGGACTCACTCGTTTTAGAAAAGTTTGAGACATGCGAACCATGTCTATTGGTGTATACACATGAAGAAACTCCATGCAGATGGATCGTTTGGACTCACTTGATTTTAAATCACTTGAGATATGCAAATCATACCACATGGGCAAGATGACTGAAAAGCCTCGTTTTCAGTAAGATGGAACAAGATAGCAACTTGTTGGAAGTAACACATTTTGATGTGTGCAGTCCAATGAGTGCTGAGGCATGCAGTGAATATCGTTATGTTCTTACTTCACAGATGATTCGAGTAGATGTTTAGAATATTTACTTGATGAAACACAAGTCTGAATTATTGAATGGTTCAAATAATTTCAGAGTGAAGTAGAAGATCATTGTGACAAGAGGATAAAATGTCTATGATATGATCATAGAGATGAATATCTGAGTTACGAGTTTTGGCACACAATTAAGACATTGTGGAAATTGTTTCGCAATTAATACCGCCTGGAACACCATAGTGTGATGGTGTGTCCGAACATCATAGTTGCACCCTATTGGATATGGTGCGTACCATGATGTCTCTTATCGAATTACCACTATCGTTCATGGGTTAGGCATTAGAGACAACCACATTCACTTTAAATAGGGCACCACGTAATTCCGATGAGATGACACCGTATGAATTATGGTTTAGAGAAACCTAAGTTGTCGTTTCTTGAAAGTTTGGGGCTGCGACGCTTATATGAAAAAGTTTCAGGTTGATAAGCTCGAACCCAAAGCGGATAAAATGCATCTTCATAGGAAACCCAAAACAGTTGGGTATACCTCCTAATTCAGATCCGAAAGCAATATGGATTGTTTCTAGAATCGGGTCCTTTCTCGAGGAAAAGTTTCTCTCGAAAGAATTGAGTGGGAGGATGGTGGAGACTTGATGAGGTTATTGAACCGTCTCTTCAACTAGTGTGTGACAAGGCACAGGGAGTTGTTCCTGTGGCACCTACACCAATTGAAGTGGAAGCTTATGATATTGATCATGAAACTTCGGATCAAGTCACTCCCAAACCTCGTAGGATGACAAGGATGCGTACTACTTCAGAGTGGTACGTAATCCTGTCTTGAAGGTCATGTTGCTAGACAACAATGAACCTACGAGCTATGGAGAAGCGATGGTGGGCCCGGATTCCGATAAATGGCTTGAGGCCATAAAATCCGAGAGAGGATCCATGTATGAAAACAAAGTGTAGACTTTGGCAGAACGGCTCGATGGTCGTAAGGCTAATGAGTACAGATGGATTTCAAAAGGAAGACGGACAATGATGGTAAATGTCACCATTAAGAAAGCTCGACTTGTCGTTAAGATGTTTTCCGACAAGTTCAAGGAGTTGACTACGATGAGATTTTCTCACTCGTAGCGATGCTAAGAGTCTGTTGGAATTATATTAGCGATTACTGCATTATTTATGAAATCTTGCAGATAGGATGTCAAAACATTGTTTCCTCGACGATTTTCTTGAGGAAAGGTTGTATGTGATACAACCGGAAGGTTTTGTCAATCCCGAAAGATGCTAATAAGTATGCAAAGCTCCAGCAATCCTTCTAAGGACTGGAGTGAGCATCTCGGAGTTGGAATGTATGCTTTGATGATGATCAAAGATTTTGGGTTTGTACAAAGTTTATGAGAAACTTGTATTTCCAAAGAAGTGAGTGGGAGCACTATAGAATTTCTGATGAGTATATGTTGTTGACATATTGTTGATCAGAAATGACGTAGAATTTCTGGAAAGCATATAGGGTTATTTTGAAAGTGTTTTTCAATGAAAGCCTGGATTAAGCTACTTGAACATTGAGCATCAAGATCTATAAGGATAGATCAAAATGCTTAATAATACTTTCAAATGAGCACATACCTTGACATGATCTTGAAGGTGTTCAAGATGGACCAGTCAAAGAAGGAGTTCTTGCCTGAGTTGTAAGGTACGAAGTTAAGACTTAAAGCTCGACCTCGGCAGAATAGAGAGAAAGGATGAAGGTCGTCCCCTATGCTTAAGACATAGGCTCTACAGTATGCCATGCTGAGTACCGCACCTGAAGTGTGCCTTGCCATGAGTCAGTTAAGGGGTACAAGAGTGATCCATGAATGGATCACAGACAGCGGTCAAAGTTATCCTTGGTAACTAGTGGACTAAGGAATTTTCTCGATTATGGAGGTGGTAAAAGAGTTCGTCATAAAGGTTACGTCGATGCAAGCTTAACACCTATCCGGATAGCTCTAAGAAGAGATACCGGATACGTATTATGGGGCAACAATTTAGAATAGCTCCAAGTAGAACAGTTATTTGGAATAGCTCCAAATAGAGCGTGGTAGCTACATCTAGGAGATGACATAGAGATCTGTAAAGCACACACGGATCTGAAAGGTTCGGACCCGTTGACTAAAACCTCTCTCACAAGCAACATGATCAAACCTAAAACTCTTGGGTATTAGTCACATGGCGATGTGACCTGTGAGTGTTAATCACATGGCGATGTGAACTAGATTATTGACTCTAGTGCAAGTGGGAGACTGTTGGAAATATGCCCTAGAGGCAATAATAAAAGTGTTATTATTATATTTCCTTGTTCATGATAATTGTCTTTTATTCATGCTATAACTGTATTATCCGGAAATCGTAATACATGTGTGAATACATAGACCACAATATGTCCCTAGTGAGCCTCTAGTTGACTAGCTCGTTGTGATCAACAGATAGTCATGGTTTCCTGGCTATGGACATTGGATGTCGTTGATAACGGGATCACATCATTAGGAGAATGATGTGATGGACAAGACCCAATCCTAAGCCTAGCACAAAGATCGTGTAGTTCGTTTGCTAGAGCTTTGCCAGTGTCAAGTATCTCTTCCTTTGACCATGAGAGCGTGTAACTCCTGGATACCGTAGGAGTGCTTTGGGTGTATCAAACGTCACAACGTAACTGGGTGACTATAAAGGTGCACTACAGGTATCTCCGAAAGTATCTATTGTTTTATGCGGATCGAGACTGGGATTTGTCACTCCGTGTAAACGGAGAGGTATCTCTAGGCCCACTCGGTAGGACATCATCATATGCGCAATGTGACCAAGGAGTTGATCACGGGATGATGTGTTATGGAACGAGTAAAGTGACTTGCCGGTAACGAGATTGAACAAGGTATTGGATACCGACGATCGAATCTCGGGCAGGTAACATACCGATAGACAAAGGGAATTGAATACGAGATTGATTAAGTCCTTGACATCGTGGTTCATCCGATGAGATCATCGTGGAGCTTGTGGGAGCCATCATGGGTATCCAGATCCCGCTGTTGGTTATTGACCAGAGAACGTCTCGGTCATGTCTGCATGTCTCCCGAACCCGTAGGGTCTACACACTTAAGGTTCGATGACGCTAGGGTTATAAAGGAAGTTTGTATGTGGTTACCGAATGTTGTTCGGAGTCCCGGATGAGATCCCGGACGTCACGAGGAGTTCCGGAATGGTCCGGAGGTAAAGATTTATATATGGGAAGTCCTATTTTGGCCACCGGAAAATGTTCGGGATTTTTCGGTATTGTATCGGGAAGGTTCTAGAAGGTTCCGAAGTGGGGCCCACCTGCATGGGGGGACCCACATGAACGTGGGTAGTGGGGGCAAGGCCCCATACCCCTGGTCAAGGCGCACCAAGATCCCCCCTTAGAAGGAATAAGATCATATCCCAAAGGGATAAGATCAAGATCCCTAAAAAGGGGGGATAACAATCGGTGGGGAAGGAAATGATGGGATTTCTTTCCTCCCACCTTGGCCAACGCCCCAATGGACTTGGAGGGCAAGAAACCAGCCCCTCCACCCCTATATATAGTGGGGAGACGCATGGGAGCTTGACACGAAGCCCCTGGCGCAGCCCTCCCTCTCCCAAGTGCTCCTCCTCTCCCATGGTGCTTGGCGAAGCCCTGCTGGATTGCCACGCTCCTCCACCACCACCACGCCGTTGTGCTGCTGTTGGATGGAGTCTTCCTCAACCTCTCCCTCTCTCCTTGCTGGATCAAGGCGTGGGAGACGTCACCGGGCTGTACGTGTGTTGAACGCGGAGGTGCCGTGCGTTCGGCACTTGATCATCGGTGATTTGAATCACGACGAGTACGACTTTATCAACCTCGTTCACTTGAACGCTTCCGGTTAGCGATCTACAAGGGTATGTAGATGCACTCTCCTTCTACTCGTAGCTGGTTTCTCCATAGATAGATCTTGGTGACGCGTAGGAAAATTTTGAATTTCTGCTACGTTCCCCAACAGAAAGGATTAATGCCATCCGCGCTTAAAGCAAACCATATGTTCCTTGGGTCCTTTGCAAACTCATCCCAGTACTTTCTCTCGATTTTTCTCCATTGCGACCCGTCAGCGGGTGCTCTCAACTTTCGGTATTTCTTATGGTCCTCACTGTGCCATCGCATCAATTTGGCATGCTCTCCGTTTCTGAACAGACGTTTCAACCATGGTATTATAGAAGCATACCGCATCACCTTCGCAGGAACCCTCTTCCTGGGGGGCTCACCGTCAACATCACCAGGGTCATCTCGTCTGATCTTATACTGCAATGCACCGCATACCGGGCATGCGTTCAGATCCTTGTATGCACCATGGTAGAGGATGCAGTCATTAGGGCATGCATGTATCTTCTGCACCTCCAATCCTAGAGGGCATACGACCTTCTTTGCTGCGTATGTACTGTCGGGCAATTCATTATCCTTTGGAAGCTTCTTCTTCAATATTTTCAGTAGCTTCTCAAATCCTTTGTCAGGCACAGCATTCTCTGCCTTCCACTGCAGCAATTCCAGTATGGTACCGAGCTTTGTGTTGCCATCTTCGCAATTGGGGTACAACCCTTTTTTGTGATCCTCTAACATGCGATCGAACTTCAGCTTTTCCTTTTGACTTTCGCATTGCGTCCTTGCATCGACAATGACCCGGCGGAGATCATCATCATCGGGCACATCATCTGGTTCCTCTTGATCTTCAGCAGCTTCACCCTTTGCAGCATCATTGGCCACATCGTCTGGTTCCTCTTGATCTTCACCAGCTCCCCCCGTTGCAGCATCACCGTATTCAGGGGGCACATAGTTGTTATCGTACTCTTCTTCTTCGCCGTCTTCCATCATAACCCCTATTTCTCCGTGCTTCCAGATTCCGAGGCATGGATGGAGGCCATTGCTACCTCTTGAGCATTGTGTTGGATTTCCCCGAAGAGGAGAGGATGATGCAGCAAAGTAGCGTAAGTATTTCCCTCAGTTTTTGAGAACCAAGGTATCAATCCAGTAGGAGGCTACGCACGAGTCCCTCGTACCTACGCAAAAACAATAGCTCAACGCAACCAACGCGCTTAGGGGTTGTCAATCCCTTCACAGTCACTTACGAAAGTGAGATCTGATAGAGATGATAAATAATATTTATGGTATTTTTGGTATAGAGTTGCAAAGTAAAAAAGTAAAAGCAAAGCAATAATAAAGTGATGGAGATTGATATGATGAGAAAGAGACCCGGAGGCCATAGGTTTCACTAGTGGCTTCTCTCAAGAGCATAAGTATTCGACAGTGGGTGAACAAATTACTGTTGAGCAATTGACAGAATTGAGAATAATTATGAGAATATCTAGGTATGATCATGTATATAGGCATCACGTCCGAGACAAGTAGACCGACTCCTGCCTGCATCTACTACTATTACTCCACTCATCGACCGCTATCCAGCATGCATCTAGAGTATTAAGTTAAAAACAAAGTAACGCCTTAAGCAAGATGACATGATGTAGAGGGATAGTTTCATGCAATATGATAAAAACCCCATCTTGTTATCCTTGATGGCAACGATACAATACGCGCCTTGCTGCCCCTTCTGTCACTAGGAAAGGACACCGCAAGATCGAACCCAAAGCTAAGCACTTCTCCCATGGCAAGAACAACCAATCTAGTAGGCCAAACCAAACTGATAATTCGAAGAGACTTGCAAAGATAACCAATCATACATAAAAGAATTCAGAGAAGATTCAAATATTATTCATAGATATACTTGATCATAAACCCACAATTCATCGGTCTCAACAAACACACCGCAAAAAGAAGATTACATCGAATAGATCTCCACGAGAGAGGGGGAGAACATTGTATTTAGATCCAAAAAGAGAGAAGAAGCCATCTAGCTACTAACTATGGACCCGTAGGTCTGAAGTAAACTACTCACACTTCATCGGAGAGGCTTGGATGATGATGTAGAAACCATCCGTGATCGATGCCCCTTCCGGTGGAGCTCCGGAACAGGCCCCAAGATGGGATCTTGTGGATACAGAAAGTTGCGGCGGTGGAATTAGGTTTTTGGCTCCATCTCTGATCGTTTGGGGGTACGTGGATATATATAGGAGGAAGAAGTACGTCGGTGGAGCTTCGAGGGGCCCACGAGGCAGGGGACGCGCCCTAGGGGGGGCGCCCTCCACCCTCGTGACCGCCTCGTGGTTTTCTTGACGGAGGGTCCAAGTCTCCTGGATCTTATCTGATGAGAAAATCACGTTTCCGAAGGTTTCATTCCGTTTGGACTCCATTTGATATTCCTTTTCTTCGAAACCCTAAAACAGGCAAAAAACGGCAATTCTGGGCTGGGCCTCCGGTTAATAGGTTAGTCCCAAAGATAATATAAAAGTGGATAATAAAGCCCAATAATGTCCAAAACAGTAGATAATATAGCATGGAGCAATCAAAAATTATAGATACGTTGGAGACGTATCAGCCATGAGATTGCAGTTAAAGTCCATGGATGAGAATCAAGTCTGGGACTTGGTTGATCCGCCGAGTGGCGTAACAGCCATTGGTTGCAAATGGGTCTTTAGGAAGAAAACCGATGTGGATGGAAATGTTCAGATCCACAAAGCTCGGCTTGTTGCTAAGGTTATGGACAAGTTCAAGGAATTGACTACGACGAGACTTACTCGCTGGTAGCGATGCTTAAGTCGGTGAGGATCGTACTAGCTATAGCTGCATATTTCGATTACGAGATATGGCAGATGGATGTCAAGATGGCTTTCCTTCACAGAAATTTAACCGAGGATGTGTATATGATACAACCTGAAGGTTTTGTCGATCCGACTAGCACTACTAAGGTGCAAGCTCAAGAGATCCATTTATGGGTTGAGGCAAGCATCTCGGAGCTGGAACATTTGTTTTGATGAGGTCGTCACTGGTTTCGGCTTCATCAAAAGCGAACAGGACTCTTGTTTATAAAAGAAGTTAAGTGGGAGCTCGATAGTGTTTTTATCTTGTATGTGGATGACATACTACTGATCAGAAATGATATTTCGATGCTGAACTCGGTCAAGGAGTCATTGAATGGCAAGTTTTCGATGAAGGACCTTGGTGAGGCAATGTACATTTTAGGCATTAAGATCTATAGAGATAGATCAAGGAGGTTGCTCGGCTTAAGCCAGAGCACGTACATAGATAAAGTGTTGAAGCGGTTCAACATGAGTGAGGCAAAGAAAGGGTTCTTGCCACTCTCACATGGTATAAGGCTAAGCGAGACTTAGAGTCCTTCGACATCTGATGAGCGAAGCAGGATGAGTAGGATTCCGTATGCCTCGGCAATCGGATCCATCATGTATGCCATGATATGTACATGGCCCGATGTTGCTTTTGCAATAAGCCTGACAAGTAGATACCAGGCCAACCCAGGTGAGAGTCACTGGGCAGTGGTAAAGACTATTTTGAAGCACCTGAAAAGGACTAAAGAGATGTTCCTAGTTTATGGAGGTGAGGAAGAGCTTGTCGTAAGAGGTTATGCCGATGCTAGTTTCCAACCCGACAGAGATGATTGTCGATCACAGTCCGGATTCGTGTACGTCATGAATGGAGGAGCAGTGAGCTGGATGAGTTCCAAGCAAGATACGGTGGCCGATTCTACTACAGAAGCCGAATACATTGTGGCTTGTGAAGCTGCAAAGGAAGGTGTTTGGATCCGGAACTTTCTGGATGATCTTGGTATTTTCCCAGCCTCGATAAAACCGTTGGACCTTTATTGTGATAATTCTGGTGCCATCGCACAAGCCAAGGAGCTGAGGAATCACCACAAGGTCAGACACATAGATTGGAAATATCACCTGATACGAAAGATCGTAAAGAGTGGTGATGTAGAGTTATGCAAAATTCACACGGATGCAAATGTTGCGGATCCGTTGACTAAGCCACTTCCACAACCCATTTCTTTAGGACTCCCATGAACCTCTCAAAGGGGAACATATTGTGTAGAAATACGGACCCCAGAATGACAATCTCGTCGACTAGATGAACTAGGACGTGTGTCATGATATTGAAGAAGGATGGTGGGAACACCAGCTCAAAACTGACAAGACATTGCGCCACATCACTCCTTAGCCTTGGTATGATTTCTGGATCGATCAGGAATGCACATAGCTTCACAATGGCTAATCGGACGTTTTTCGATAGAAGCCCCCTCAATGCAACCGGAAGTAGTTGCGTCATAATCACGTGGCAGTCATGAGACTTTAGGTTCTGAAACTTTTTCTCTGGCATATTTATTATTCCCTTTATATTCGACGAGAATCCAGTCGGGACCTTCATACTGAGCAGGCATTCAAAGAAAATTTCTTTCTCTTCTTTCGTAAGAGCGTAGCTGGCAGGACCTTCATACTGCTTCGGAGGCATGCCGTCTTTTTCATGCAAACGTTGCAGGTCCTCCCGTGCCTCAGGTGTATCTTTTGTCTTCCCATACACGCTCAAGAAGCCTAACAGGTTCACGCAAAGGTTCTTCGTCACGTGCATCACGTCGATTGAAGAGCGGACCTCTAGCTCTTTCCAGTAGGGTAGGTTGAAGAATATAGATTTCTTCTTCCACATGGGTGCGCGTCCCTCAGCGTCATTCGGAACAGCTAGTCCGTCAGGACCCTTTCCAAAGATTACGTGTAAATCATTGACCATAGCAAGTACGTGATCACCGGTACGCATGGCGGGCTTCTTCCGGTGATCTGCCTCGCCTTTGAAATGCTTGCCTTTCTTTCGACATTGATGGTTGGTCGGGAGAAATCGACGATGGCCCACGTACACATTCTTCCTGCATCTGTCCAGGTATATACTTTCGGTGTCATCCAAACAGTGCGTGCATGCATGGTATCCCTTGTTTGTCTGTCCTGAAAGGCTACTGAGAGCGGGCCAATCGTTTATGGTCACGAACAGCAACACCTTTAGGTTAAATTCCTCTTGTTTGTGCTCATCCCACGTACGTACGCCGTTTCCATTCCACAGCTGTAAAAGTTCTTCAACTAATGACCTTAGGTACACATCAATGTCGTTGCCGGGTTGCTTAGGGCATTGGATAAGAACTGGCATCATAATGAACTTCCGCTTCATGCACATCCAAGGAGGAAGGTTATACATACATAGAGTCATGGGCTAGGTGTTGCGATTGCTGCTCTGCTCCCCGAAAGGATTAATGCCATCCGCGCTTAAAGCAAACCATATGTTCCTTGGGTCCTTTGCAAACTCATCCCAGTACTTTCTCTCGATTTTTCTCCATTGCGACCCGTTAGCGGGTGCTCTCAACTTCCGGTATTTCTTATGGTCCTCACTGTGCCATCGCATCAATTTGGCATGCTCTCCGTTTCTGAACAGACGTTTCAACCATGGTATTATAGGAGCATACCGCATCACCTTCGCAGGAACCCTCTTCCTGGGGGGCTCGCCGTCAACATCACCAGGGTCATCTCGTCTGATCTTATACCGCAATGCACCGCATACCGGGCATGCGTTCAGATCCTTGTATGCACCATGGTAGAGGATGCAGTCATTAGGGCATGCATGTATCTTCTGCACCTCCAATCCTAGAGGGCATACGACCTTCTTTGCTGCGTATGTACTGTCGGGCAATTCATTATCCTTTGGAAGCTTCTTCTTCAATATTTTCAGTAGCTTCTCAAATCCTTTGTCAGGCACAGCATTCTCTGCCTTCCACTGCAGCAATTCCAGTATGGTACCGAGCTTTGTGTTGCCATCTTCGCAATTGGGGTACAACCCTTTTTTGTGATCCTCTAACATGCGATCGAACTTCAGCTTTTCCTTTTGACTTTCGCATTGCGTCCTTGCATCGACAATGACCCGGCGGAGATCATCATCATCGGGCACATCGTCTGGTTCCTCTTGATCTTCAGCAGCTTCACCCGTTGCAGCATCATTGGCCACATCGTCTGGTTCCTCTTGATCTTCACCAGCTCCCCCCGTTGCAGCATCACCGTATTCAGGGGGCACATAGTTGTTATCGTACTCTTCTTCTTCGCCGTCTTCCATCATAACCCCTATTTCTCCGTGCTTTGTCCAAACATTATAGTGTGGCATGAAATCCTTGTAAAGCAGGTGGGTGTGAAGGATTTTCCGGTCAGAGTAAGACTTCGTATTCCCATAATTAGGGCATGGACAACACATAAAACCATTCTGCTTGTTTGCCTCAGCCGCTTCGAGAAATTCATGCATGCCCTTAATGTACTCGGAGGTGTGCCTGTCACCGTACATCCATTGCCGGTTCATCTGCGTGCGTTATATATAATTAAGTGTGTCAAAAACCATTACAGAACATCATGAATAGATAATTAAGTGACCAAATTAATATAAGTTCATCATCACATTAAAACCAAAGTACATACATAGTTCTCATCTAATAACATATAGCTCTCCAGAGCATCTAATTAATTAAACCATACATTGAAACTATGTAAAACATTTCAATGCGAAAACAAACGCGATCATAATCGCAACCAAGGTAACAATTGATCCAACGGCATAATGATACCAAGCCTCGGTATGAACGGCATATTTTCTAATCTTTCTAATCTTCATGCGCATTGCATCCATCTTGATCTTGTGATCATCGATGACATCCGCAACATGCAACTCCAATATCATCTTCTCCTTCTCAATTTTTTTTATTTTTTCCTTCAAGAAATTGTTTTCTTCTTCAACTAAATTTAACCTCTGAACAATAGGGTCGGTTGGAATTTCCGGTTCACATACCTCCTAAATAAATAAAATCTATGTCACGTTGGTCGGCATAATTTTCATAAACAATAAATGAACCAATAATTATAAAGATAATACCACATCCGAATCATAGACAGGACGAGGGCCGACGGGGGCGGATACCAAAACCATCGCACTATATAAGATGCAATAATAAAAGTAAGAAAATGATACAAGTATCTATCTAAACATACAAGTAAGAATATTTTTCCTTTCAGATGAAGATAAGAATAAGAGGCTCACCACGGTGGTGCCGGTGATGAGATCGGCGCGGGTGATCGACGGCGGTGAAGACGGGGGCGGGGCGTGACGGACCGCTAAACCTAGACAAATATTGACGAAAATGGAGCTTGGAGGTCGAGCTTGGAGAGGAGAAAGCTTAAGTAGTGTGGCTCGGGCATTCCATCGAACACCTTGTGTGCATAGGAGGTGAGTTAGAGCACCACCAAGCCCTCTCCCCCTCAGCCAAAAAAACAAAGCAGTGTGCTCTGCTCTTGCGCGAGGGGGCATATATAGACACCACCATTGGCCCCGGTTGGTGGCATGAACCGGGACTAAAGGGGGGCCTTTGGTCCCGGTTCATGCCTCCAACCGGGGCCAATGGTGGTGGGCCAGGAGCCAGGACCATTGGTCCCGGTTCGTCCCACAAACCGGGACCAAAAGGTCCAGACGAGCCGAGACCAATGGCCCACGTGGCCCGGCCGGCCCCCTGGGCTCACGAACCGGGTCCAATGCACCCATTGGTCCCGGTTCTAGACTGAACCGGGACTAATGGGCTTACCCGGCCTGAACCTTTGCCCCCTTTTCTACTAGTGTTGTTGTGATTATATCGCTTGATGCTACATTATAAGTTAATAAAAAATGCTCTTTGTTGAAAAGCTCGAACTGCAGCCAAGGAAGGCGAGGAGACGAGGCACATGACACCTAGACCGCGTCACGAACAATGTGAGACACATAGACAGCTGAGTATGAGCAATTCTACGTACAAAGTTGAAATATCAAACAAAGCACGATTTATTAAAGAAGGGAGTGAAAACCACACATCCGATCAACAACAATCTAGGACCAAGGCCAGCTGAAGCACTTCATACCCAAGGAAATCAATCATCCCAAGCATTGGCGAGCATGACCCGACGAGTTGTCTCCTTCTAGTCGTTGCGCCGTGCTGGGGTCCAATGCGGTAAGCCAGGGCTGAAGTGGGCGGACACGACACACGAGTCGAGCAGCTCAATGACGGGCGGGAGAGCGACGCAGCGGGGCACCTTGTACTGGTTGATGGACGCGCCGCAAGAGATGGCGTAGTCCATGAGCTCCTCGAAGGTGCCGGGCCGGACGACCCGAATCTCGAGCGGCCCGACCGACCCATCCGCCACCCGGCTCTGCCTGTAGACCGCGTTCAGGGCCTCCTCCATCTCCAGGCAGCACCCGTCGAGGGTCTCCTTGCCCACAGCCTCGTCGCCGGTGGTCAGCAGCTCCCAGTAGATGACGTAGTGCCCCGGGATGCGCTTGGTGCACGCGTGGCTGGTGTACTCCGCCACGGACGCGCAGTGCGGCCGGAGCAGCTCCGAGGCCCGCTCCACGGCGCGCTGCAGCTCGACCTCGTCGATTTTGTCGGACTCGACGGAGAGCAGCACGTTCTTGCGGCGGACGAACGTGAACCGCGGAGCGGCGTTGTGGTAGCCCGCCACGCGGAGCACGTCGCCGACGCGGTACCGGTTGAGCCCGGCGTAGGTGGTGATCACCACCTCGTACTCCCGCCCAGCCTCCACGCGGGCGAGGTCTACCAGCCGGGCCGCGTCACCTTCTGGTGCCACGGCCTCGCCTGTGGTGGTGTCGTCCACGGGGAGGAACTCGAAGTAGGCCATGTTGGGCATGATGGTGTAAGAAACGTCGGTCGGGTTGCACAGCGGCTGAAGATTGATGCCGAAGTAGCACTCGGAGGACGCGTAGGAGATGGACACCAACGGCAGGCCGCCGGTGTAGTATTCCAAGGCCGGAAGGCCGTCGGTGTAGTATTCCAAGGCCGGACGATGGCCTCGAGGTACCTCGCGTTGGGCCAGATGCGCGGGATGATGCCGGCCCATTCGCCCGTGCGGCATTCGTCCCGGACGAGCTGGGCGAGCTCGGGGTCCGGGCGGCGGAGGATGCCGGCGACCGCCTCGCGCACCGACGCGTCGCTCACGCACGGGGCGAGCGTGCCGGCCTCGATGTCGGCGGCGAGCTGCTCCCAGTTGAGCTGGAGGAAGCGGATGGCGCGCAAGAGGCCGGAGGCGAAGGCGGCGCCGACGCGGAGGACGTCGTGGCGCTGGCACAGGCCGCACACCATCTGCGCGTACATGCTTTGTGACGTGTCGGCGCAGAGCACGGCCGCCCTCGGGCTCGTGTGGTCGCGCAAGGGGCCCTTGAACTGCTCGCTCTTGTAAATGCTTGTCATCATCGGCCACGCCGTGAGCCCGCCCGGTGTTTTGCTCTCCGACTTGACGAAGAGAAAGTAGAGCCCCTTTCCCTTGTCAAGCCCAGGGAAGTGCCTGCACATTCAGCACGTCCATCACTCTCTGCTTTTGCATGGAAATGAGGGCTACAGTATAGATCAGTGGACTTACAAGTTCATGAGTGCCTTAAGGAGGCTGAAGGGAAGCTGGCGTCGGCGGCCCTCCTCGGCGGTGCTGGGAATCAGCTTGCGCTCGCCGCCGGAGGTGCCGGAGCTGGTGAGGAAGTCGGAGACGGGGTGCGTCGACATGATGGGCGACCTGTCTCCGTTGGCGATGCGCTGGATGTACGGCTTCAGAGCGTCGTACGACACCACCGGCACCTTGTCCCGAAAGGTGGCACGGTCGGTGGGGCCGCCGCAGTCCCTGAGGTACTCCGTTGCGGCGTTCCGGGAGAGGATCTCGGCCAGGACTCGCTCTTGCACGGAGTCCACGTTGGAGGTCATCTCCTCGATGAGACGGAGGTTCTCGGCGTCCTTCGCTTCCGCCTCCGACGCCGTTGTAGACGAGGCTGGTCTCCGGCCGGCCGTCGCCGCCGGCGCCATTTGCTCACCCCGGAACACGTACTGGCAACGATAGCTCAGCGCTAGGAGCTACAAAACGTATATGTACTATGCTGTGATTGGTCCTTGAGCTTTCTCTTCTATTTATAAATGGGTCATCGGTCTCGAAATCAGGTGGCGATGAATTAGAGATCGTGATCAGTACAAACCACAAGAGTACACTATGCTGCTAACCTGACACGATTTACAAACCGACAACATATATGGCAAGCATGTGCGGGAGGCGACTTGAGGCACCGACACCATTTTTTTGTACCTTCAATTTTGAATCGGTTATATTTGTTAAACCCAAAGTTTCATATGTATATTCGTGTTTGTTATGACGAGAACTTTGAAATAAACCATTTTTGAATACGTCTTAACAGTTGTTTTAAAAGCTTACCAAGCTTTAACTGCTGGAAGTTGACGACAAATTCATCAAGGTTTAAAAAGTAAAACTTAAAACCATGCAGGAAACCAAACGAGTTTGTGGACCGCGAAGCAATCATGTTGTCGGCACGGCTGGGCATTTGCGTGCCTCCGCACCTGCATGCCCCAATGAATTACTGAAGCATGTGCAACTTGTGGATTTTTTTTTGAAGCACCAACCGTAAAACAATAGTTTCACGGTATATTTTCATTAAATAAAGGCAACTTGTGGATATCTGGCCCCAAATTTTGCTTATGTGGCACTAAGTTGTTCTCCATCGTTTCGGCTTTACATAATCCTTTGGCTGAGTACCCGTTGTCTTCTGCTCCGATCATCACCCTCACACCGGCTTTTTTTACTGGCCATCGGCCGGACCGTCCGTCCGGATATTTATGAAGGGTTTTGGGTGCCTGGCTGTAGATGATCTTCTGGGAGCCAGTTGGATGACTTATCTTTTGTCCAGACACCGACAGCCCACCTGGGCATTTGGAGCGAGGATGGGTCCGATTGTAGATGCTCTAAGAGATACTATTGTAAAATTTGCCTTCTTGGTAAAAATTGAACCAGGTACCACATCATTGTTGCATTAACGACGATTGACGTACAAAGAATTTTTAAGGTAGAAAGTGACAAACATGTGTGTGGCATTTACCGCCGCCCAATCGACTGGTCACTTGACACTTTGACAGTGAGCTCGATCGGCCGCCCAATCTACTGGTCACTCGACGTAAGGGGCATCTCTAGCTTAGAAATCTCGTGGAGTTGTCATGTGTCACGGCTCGATCTGCCGCCTAATCGACCGGCCACTCAACAGTGAGATCTTCTGGGCAAGCGCCAAGACGCGGACAGGGTCGCAAAGTGCTAAACCTACAGTGGCCGAGAGTAGTGACGATGAAGACAGCCGTGTTGGCCCAAACCCGACGCCGAGTACTTTCCGGCGACGGTGATACGACCGACTATGGACGATGACGAACAAACTTTGCCGACAATCTCGACGAAGTGCTTTACGTCGATACACACCGTAGTGCAAAGCTAGCTTGTACTAGCTAGTCTGCTCCTAATCAATCTTTCCGTAGGCAACACCAAAATCACACGTACGTGCACGGCGGCCAGCCGGCCGGAAACAAACGCACGCACACAAGTATTTGGATGATTGCCACAGGCCCGTCTCGAGCCTGGTGTATTGCTTTATTGATCTCACGGTGGTGTTACAAGTCCAGGGGTACGTACATATATATAGTACGAAAGCTAAGCTATCTAGAGTAATACTACTCCTAGACTAACTCTGACTCAAATACTAATTGGATACATGCTCGTACATGACCCAAACACCGCCAGCTGGGAGGGTATGTCGGGTTTACTTCCAACACGTTTAACACATGGGGTCCATGGCTCGGGCATGGCATGTGCGGTGGTGTTGTTGCCGCCAAAATTCTCTATTCCCAGCACCAGCACGTGTCTATGCACAGTAAGAAAGGGCATCCAATGAATCATATTGAGCTCATAGTCTGGCGAAACCAACTCTCACACGTACGAATTTTTATTTGAACCGGATGCAAAACATTTCAAATTAAGTGGTGAATATGGAGAATGTTTGTGCCCTTCGTAGCAGGCTCCTACTCCCTCTGTTCCTAAATATATGACGTTTTGTTAGTTTACAATTTTTCTCTTCTTTTCGCACTGTTCAACTTCTCTCCATATATGGAAACCCTTCCGGTTCTTCTGCCTCACATGCCTAGTATAGAAAAAACACGTTGTTTATTGCTCACTTGTTGGCATGTATTATCATACCGAAAGCTTTGCTAAACGTCAAAGAGGCCACATGGCAGCTGACTGTGAGTAGTCCTACGTACAAAATTAGAAATGCACAAACTTTCTTTGGGTAGAAATGCATGCTTCAGCCAATGCAATCAAAATACCGATCTGATGGAAGAGATTTAGCAACACATTTATACGTCAACACTACCACTCACGTGTGACGTAGAGCATCTCTAGCAGACCCCGCATAATGCCCCGACCCGCAAAATAACCGCCAAAATACGGGTTCGGGCGAAAAAAGCTGCTCGATCAGACCCTGTATCAGGCCGCGGCATGTAAATTTTTTTGTGGGGCATGGCAAAAGTTCACCCTCAACCTTTGGATTCACAGGTTGGGAGGCCGACCCGAGCTCGCCCCCTATCTACAATGAGATTTGGCGCGAGTGTGACGCCCTGATAATCATGCTACAGTAATCCCAAGCTAATGATGCCACGTCACCTCCATTTCTGTGATTAAACTCACGTTGATTCGAACCCGATTCAAATTCAAATTTAAAACATAGGCAAACAACAAAAGTTTCCAAACTTTAAAGCTAAAATGTTCGGAGTGAACTAAATAATGCAGCGGTAATTATGGTGGAGAAACCAAACTTTGATAAAGTGTTTAAAGGCTCTAAGATAATTAAAACAGTAGTTAAAACAGTTAAATACATGCCTATTGAATTTTATAAAATATTAAACTATTTTATTTTCGGTTGGGAATTAAGGTGGCAGTAGTATATTTATAAATACAAATTTAGGTGCTAGTGTTTTTATAAAACTATAATAAAAGGGACTTAAAATAAAACAGAAAAGAAAATATAAAAGAGAAAAACTAAACACACAAAAAAAAAAGGGAAAAGGACCCCCCTAGCTGGGCCTTGACCCAGCAGGCTACTGGGCCGCCAGGCCGGCCCAACCGCGCCCGCTACTACTCCCCACCGGGAGCCAGAAACCCTAGCCCCTCTCCCCCACTACCCCGACCCCCACTCTCGCTCGCTCCCCCACTCCCCCCGATTTCTAGATCGGGGCTAACCACCCCCTCTCCCAATCGGCCCGCTCGTTCCACTCCCCCTCTTCAGGACCGGGGCGTTCGCCGCCGCCGCCGCCCGAGACCGCGTCGCCGGAGCCGCCATCGTCGCTCTCCACCTCGACCTCCCCGTCCTAGACCGCCCGCACCGGACCGCTTCTTCCCCAACGCCTCCACCTCCCCGACCGGATCTGGGTCGCGCCCCTGGCGCCCCCGACGTCGTCGCCGCCCATCTCCGCTGTCGCCTCCTCGTCTCCACCTCACGGCGCGCACACACACACATCGTGCCAGGGAGAAGAGCTCCCTGCGCCCGATCCCCGTGCCCCGACCACCGTAGCCGCCCCCGACGCGCCCCGGTCGCCCTGACGCCGTGGCCAACCACCACCACATCACCGGCGCCACACCGCCATCGCCCGACGCCGCCCGAAGCTACCTCGCCGCCGCCGGATCTCGCTTCCCCGACTCCTCCCCGAGCCATGCTGCCCTTGACCCTACAGATCCGCGGTGAGGCCCCCGGCCTCCTTTCCTCTCTGCTGCTCGCGCCGTCCTGGGGTCGTGCACGCGCCGCCCGGTGCTCGTGCTCGCGGTGAGCACGCGTGCACCCGCGCGCTAGCCTCGCCTGTGGTCCGCGCCGTCGTCCGCCCCGGCGCGCCCCGCGCTAGGCTGCGCCGCGCCTCACGCCCGCGGCCACCCCGTCGGCCACCGCGACCATCTGCACCCGCCTCCGAGGCGTTGGGCCCCGCTCCACTCCCTTCCTTCGCTGCTGCCATACGCAGTCGCCGGTTGTCGCCCACGCCGGCCACGCCCGATCCGTCCCGCTCCGGCCGCGGCCTTGCCTTGTCCCCCCCCGGTTGGGCTCGGCCTCAGCACGGGCGACGGCAGCCACCCGCACGCCCCTGCCCGCTAACCCGCTAAGGCCCCCCGGGCCTATGACAAGGGGGCCCCATCCCCCAGAATGTTTTAATAAAAAAAAGAATTTTTTTTAAAAAAATAATATATACAAAAATAATTAAATAAACAATAATAATTAAATTAATTAATTAATTAAGGAATTAATTAAGTTATTTAATTGTAATTAAATTAACCTAATCACTAATTAACATAATTAATTGTTAGTTAATTAAATCAGTGTACGACGAACGGGACCCACCTGTCAGGTTGACCAAGTCAACTGCTGACGTCATGCTGACATCATGATGACGTCAGCAGACACTATTCTGGATAATGTTGATTAAATTAATTAAATAAATCCTAAAAATGATTTAAATCTTTTAAAATTAATATAAGGTAAACCGTAGCTCGGATCGAAAAACTTTGTACATGAAAGTTGCTCAGAACGACGAGACGAATCCGGGTACGCGGTCCGTTCGTCCGCCACACCCCCCTAACCTATCGAACTCGCAACTTTCCCCCTCCGGCTCCTCTGCCCGAAAACGCGAAACACTGGGGATACTTTCCCGGATGTTTCACCCTTCACCGGTATCGCCTATCCCTACGTTAGGACACCCCTAGCACAACGTATTGCCGCGTCTTGCTTTGTGTTACATTTGATTGCTCTGTTATTTATTGTGTTCCCCCTCCGTTACTCCTTTCCGGTAGACTACGAGACCGACGCTGCTGCTGACCAGTTCGACTACGGAGTTGACGACCCCTCTCTCTTGCCAGAGCAACCAGGCAAGCCCCCCCCTTGATCACCAGATATCGCCTATTCTCCTCTATACTGCTTGCATTAGAGTAGTGTAGCATGTTACTGCTTTCGTTAATCCTATTCTAATGCATAGCCTGACATTGTCGCTACATCTGTTGATACCTTACCTGCAATCCTAAATGCTTAGTATAGGATGCTAGTTTATCATCATTGGCCCTACATTCTTGTCAGTCTGCCTTGCTATACTATCGGGCCGTGATCACTTGGGAGGTGATCACGGGTATATACTATACATACATACATACTATACAGATGGTGACTAAAGTCGGGTCAGCTCATTGAGTACCCGCAAGTGATTCTGACGAGGGGGCTGAAAGGACAGGTGGCTCCATCCCGGTAGAGGTGGGCCTGGGTTCCCGACGGCCCTCGACTGTTACTTTGTGGCGGAGCGACAGGGCAGGTTGAGACCACCTAGGAGACAGGTGGGCCTGGCCCTGTTCGGCGTTCGCGGATACTTAACACGCTTAACGAGATCTTGGTATTTGATCTGAGTCGGCTACGAGCCTATACGCACTAACCATCTACGTGGGAGTAGTTATGGGTATCCCGACGTCGTGGTATCAGCCGAAGCACTTCAGACGTCAGCGACGGAGCGGCGCGCGCCGGATTGGACTGGAACGCCACTAGGCTAGGTCTGCTTCCGGCCGCCCACGCAACGTGCAGGTGTGCTCAGGGCGATGGGCCCAGACCCCTGCGCGCTTAGGTTTAGACCGGCGTGCTGGCCTCTCTGTTTTGCCTAGGTGGGGCTGCGACGTGTTGATCTTCCGCGGCCGGGCATGACCCAGGAAAGTGTGTCCGGCCAAATGGGATCAAGCGTGTTGGGTTATGTGGTGCACCCCTGCAGGGAAGTTAATCTATTCGAATAGCCGTGATCTTCGGTAACAGGACGACTTGGAGTTGTACCTTGACCTTATGACAACTAGAACCGGATACTTAATAAAACACACCCTTCCAAGTGCCAGATACAACCGGTGGTCGCTCTCACTCAGGGATACGAGGAGAGGATCGCTGGGTAGGATTATGCTACTGCGATGCTACTGGAGATGCTACTTGGAGATGCTACTTGGAGATGCTACTTGGAGGACTTCGACCTACCCTCTTCTGCCTGTTGCAAGACGAAGGTGACCAGAAGCGTAGTCTTCGATAAGACTAGCTATCCCCCTCTTATTCTGGCATTCTGCAGTTCACTCCACTGATATGGCCCTTTACACATATACCCATGCATATGTAGTGTAGTTCCTTGCTTGCGAGTACTTTGGATGAGTACTCACGGTTGCTTTCTCCCCCCTTTTTCCCCTTTCCTTTCTTTCTGGTTGTCGCAACCAGATGCTGGAGTCCAGGAGCCAGACGCCACCGTCGACGACCCCTACTACACCGGAGGTGCCTACTACTACGTGCAGCCCGCTGACGACGTCCAGGAGTAGTTAGGAGGATCCCAGGCAGGAGGCCTGCACCTCTTTCGATCGGTATCCCAGTTTGTGCTAGCCTTCTTAAGGCAAACTTGTTTAACTTATGTCTGTACTCAGATATTGTTGCTTCCGCTGACTCGTCTATGATCGAGCACTTGTATTCGAGCCCTCGAGGCCCCTGGCTTGTATTATGATGCTTGTATGACTTATTTTATTTGTAGAGTTGTGTTGTGATATCTTCCCGTGAGTCCCTGATCTTGATCGTACACGTTTGCGTGTATGATTAGTGTACGATTGAATCGGGGGCGTCACAAGTTGGTATCAGAGCCGACTGCCTGTAGGAATCCCCCTTCCAACTCCTTGGCCGAAGTCGAGTCTAGACTTTACAAAACTTTTACTAACATGGCTGTGCGGCCCATGGGCCCACGTCGCCATTGGGTGGTATTAGGATCTTTTATTCCTCGACCTTTACTCTGGGATTCTGAACTCTCTTCTATTCGGGTTAAACGATTTTTACTAAAAACTAACTTTAGGTTCTCGAAAATACTTTCTCCCGGAGAGCCCCTTCAGTCCAGATGGTCGCCGACTGCACCAGAAGATTTCGGAGATACTCTTTGATATTCTCTCGAGACTTTGTGCCCATCACTTTTGCTATTCCCGACCACCGATAAATCCTTATGGATAACTACTTACACTTGCCATTCTTACGATCATTCCCCATTGTTCTTGTTATTACAAGATATCCGAAGTTTTCTCTATTGTTCCGAGAATACTTCGTGCCTACTGCCTAGCAGTTCTTTGCCACATGAATACCCCTTCAAATAAATCGCCGCACTTGTCAAGTATCCGCTCATCCCCAGTTGTTCATGAGTTTCACAAAAGTCTTCGAAATACCACCCGATATTCCGAAAATCCTCAGCAACCTATTGCTCTGGAATTTCTTGTTTGCTTTCATTATGCTTAATCCCATAACTCTCGTGGTCTTATTGACATTCCTTGTCATTATCATTTTTGAGTCTGTTGACTCAATATGTTTGCGAATACACGCAATCATCTTTGATCCTTATAAATTACTTTTCCGGCTGAGCTGCCATTCTTTTAACTGGAATTGGTTCTCGACCAATCCAATTGTCGTTGATTGTACCATAAGGCTATTCAACTTATCCATCCCTAATCAGAGCATTGCTTCTGATCCCTTGATTTGGAGATCATAATTCCTTTGCATTTGACAATTGAGTTAGTCAGTTGTTTCTATAATCTGCTTCCCCTAGTTGAGTACCGATGCTCACGTTAGATCCCTTGTGGACCACCAGATCCTTTGTTGGATTTTATCTGACAACGCCCTTCATATTCAATAAACTTGTGAGCCTTTTCTCGGATACATAATGCCTTTGGTAAATTGTATCGTCTGCTTTCTCAACCATGCTCTGCCTTCGAGCTTGAGTTAATTACTTCTAAAAGATTCTGGTATAGGATTCTAAGATGCCCCGATGGGTTGAACCTATGCCTTCCTTAATATGTGTGAACTCGAAAGTTTTCACGAGTCGTACTCTTCTGGTATTTTGCCAGATAAAATTTCAACGCTATAACTTCATCGAAAGCGAGAAGTGAATGAAAGGGTATGCATTGGAGAATTGGGAGTCGACCTTGAACTTTGTGTTCATGCCCATGGACGCGATGTATATCCTATCCTGGAAGCTTCTTGTAATAATAGCTACTTCCTTGATATAATATCCTTTGGTTTCGTTGAATTGATCCTTTGCAATCATGGTCCCGACCATATGTTCTTCCTTGATCCAATTCTCGGGCAAGTTTAAGCACTTGTCTTCTGTGGATCAATACCCCAGTCCAACCCTTACTTTGATCTACCGTCGAGTATTACCCCCCTGGTATCTCGAGATTATCATGGAACTGCATAACTTTTTATGAGTTCTTCATCAAGTGCTACCTTCCCACTGATTCCAATTTTTCGCGGGCTCTGAGTTATTGAACACTCAAAGACACCGATAACTGAACCGAGTCCGCTCTACGGTTCAACAACTCTTCAGTAAGCTTCTATAAGTACGAGTTTGTTACCCGATCACGCCATTCCTAGCCTGTTTGGCTATATCATTGTCGTGACGATTCTAACGGTGCTACCTGGTCCTTATTCTCGGAGCACCAATTTTCGACGATGAACTAACCTTACGTCGATTTTCCTCGTCATAACCTTTCACCTTAAACAACAAGCTTGAGATCGAGTTTGTGTCGTAACTGTGGTTCCAATAACCTCTTGCTTCATCATTCCTTTGACTTGATGTCGTCGCTGATTGACTACATCTGCATGAAATCTCTCGACAATTGTGTCGTGGTCATCATCAACCTTATGAGCTCTTCCAGGAATTCAGTTGAATTCATAATGGGTAATACCATCCTTGCCCCTCGATGATTCCTGTTCTCATCGACCACCTTATTGCCTTCCGTTCAACACAACTTGTTCGTGTTTTGTGTAAACCTTGAGATCACTGCTACCCAGCAGTTGATCTTCCTTACCTCGGAAGTATTACCATCTCTTTTTGTCAGGAATGTGGTGAGAATTTCACCACCTCTTAATAATTCTTGATATCATAATACTTCTTGCCATCTTCGTTCATTCCTTGGTCCCCGTATTGTTTTCAACCGGAATACCGACAATGGAGCTATGACATGTGAATTCAAAACTTCTAACAACCCTATTGCTTTGAAGTGAATGGGCGATAGTTCATTCTAAGTCCTTCGCTAATTGAATCACCATTCTAACATTGGTCGTGCAACCCAACCCGTACTTCGGGCGCACCCTTCAACCAGTGTTTAATTGTGTATGTTTTCCTCGAGCATACTTCCTTATATCATTTGATCTAACAAATGTTATCCCATTGTTCACTTA
The DNA here is from genome assembly GCF_018294505.1 of Triticum aestivum. Classification (NCBI taxonomy): domain Eukaryota; kingdom Viridiplantae; phylum Streptophyta; class Magnoliopsida; order Poales; family Poaceae; genus Triticum; species Triticum aestivum. The sequence goes on from NC_057797.1 coordinate 88,354,724, forward strand.
ATGGTGGAAATCCATCTTTTGGGAATCTCGGTGAATTGCCGTTGAGTTCACCAGACACCTCCTTGTCCTCTCCTTGGTTTAATGGTGAACTATTGCTTCAGAAACCCGCTCCCATAGTTCATTTCCCGAGAAGCTTGCAATGCCATTTCAACGATTTGTGTTGCGCCTTTTCTTCTCAGACATCCTGAATCTCAGGTATCCTGACAACAATCGGATCTGAATCTCGGTCAGATATGATGGTTGGGACACCTTTCCAAGAGTTATGATGTTGATCCTTTGATGACCCGCTAACATGATGTCATGCCTAGCACCCCCCCCCCGGCTGGAGGACCTATCAATATAGATTCCTTTTCAGCAAGGTTATCCATTCACCCATGAGGAAATTGTAAGACTTATTCTACAAGTTGTTCCTGATGGATCCTTCGTGTTTCCAAAGTCTGATCTTCACCTGAAGACCATGTCACTGCTATCTCGAAGCATGTCAATGGTACTCCGATTTTCAACAGGCACGTTTGAAGCACGATGCTATATTTTAATTATCAATTATCCTAACACCGTTGTATGAGTAATATCATGAGATTCCTCCCCCCTTACCTAAATGATTTTCTACTTTATATCCTGTCATGGATATCTTGCTCTGCTTGTCCTTGGGAAGGATATACCCTCGAAATATGTGTTTAAACATATTTTCCTTTCCATTGTTCTGTTTAATCTGATGATCATATTTTCCTTCCATTGGTTTGTTTAAACCTTTTCTATAATCTATATGATATAAGCAATAATAATCCACTGCTTGTGCAAACACCTCGATGTACAACTCTGTCAGTAAGACCTTGTTACTACTGTTGATGACTTCCGGTAACCGCCGATGGACGAGAACTTTGCCTATTGGTCCGCCTCGTTCAACGAGCAGGAAAATAGTTCTCTTCGTCCCTCGCCCTTGGTATCGATGTTGTTGCCGACATAACTAACAGACTACCCTCTGACCTGCCTTGCTATCGTGACCGTGCAAGATGTCAGCCCCCTTCCTACTTTTAACCCACATGGTGGGCCCATAACCCACAGGTCCACTGGATCGGAACCTGACTCTCCTGTACACCCTCATGTTTCCAAAGTTATTCCTCGCGCGTGGACTCGTATGAAATTCATGAGCCACCTACCGATGAGATCATCAATTCTGGTATCAGACGCAATACTTATTCTCGTTGCTCTGAACCACTTTCACCTTTTGACTAGGCATTGAATGATTGCCTGGCTGCCTGAAACTTCTTATTGTACCTTCCAACTTTACTCTCGATGTATTTTATATGTTCAACTCGAGAGATAATCTTATGCTCCTTCATGGGTTAACCCCCAGGTTGTATCCCTCACAAGCATTCTGTCGTAGTCAAGCTGCCCCTTACCTAGTCGTAAGTACGTTGGAGATCCTGAAGCAAAGGAAGCAAAGGACGACATCACCATGATGACCTGAATCAGAGAAATGAAGATGTCAATGTAATGGATCGACCTCTTCAAGAAGAGCAACCAAGACTGAGAAGATTCGTTAGGATTTCGTAACCAGACCTTCCCCCTTATACCCCCTCTTAAATCTCGGGACGAGATTTCTTGTAGTGGAGGAGAATTGTGACGCCCTGATAATCATGCTACAGTAATCCCAAGCTAATGATGCCACGTCACCTCCATTTCTGTGATTAAACTCACGTTGATTCGAACCCGATTCAAATTCAAATTTAAAACATAGGCAAACAACAAAAGTTTCCAAACTTTAAAGCTAAAATGTTCGGAGTGAACTAAATAATGCAGCGGTAATTATGGTGGAGAAACCAAACTTTGATAAAGTGTTTAAAGGCTCTAAGATAATTAAAACAGTAGTTAAAACAGTTAAATACATGCCTATTGAATTTTATAAAATATTAAACTATTTTATTTTCGGTTGGGAATTAAGGTGGCAGTAGTATATTTATAAATACAAATTTAGGTGCTAGTGTTTTTATAAAACTATAATAAAAGGGAACTTAAAATAAAACAGAAAAGAAAATATAAAAGAGAAAAACTAAACACACAAAAAAAAAAGGGAAAAGGACCCCCCCTAGCTGGGCCTTGACCCAGCAGGCTACTGGGCCGCCAGGCCGGCCCAACCGCGCCCGCTACTACTCCCCACCGGGAGCCAGAAACCCTAGCCCCTCTCCCCCACTACCCCGACCCCCACTCTCGCTCGCTCCCCCACTCCCCCCGATTTCTAGATCGGGGCTAACCACCCCCTCTCCCAATCGGCCCGCTCGTTCCACTCCCCCTCTTCAGGACCGGGGCGTTCGCCGCCGCCGCCGCCCGAGACCGCGTCGCCGGAGCCGCCATCGTCGCTCTCCACCTCGACCTCCCCGTCCTAGACCGCCCGCACCGGACCGCTTCTTCCCCAACGCCTCCACCTCCCCGACCGGATCTGGGTCGCGCCCCTGGCGCCCCCGACGTCGTCGCCGCCCATCTCCGCTGTCGCCTCCTCGTCTCCACCTCACGGCGCGCACACACACACACATCGTGCCAGGGAGAAGAGCTCCCTGCGCCCGATCCCCGTGCCCCGACCACCGTAGCCGCCCCCGACGCGCCCCGGTCGCCCTGACGCCGTGGCCAACCACCACCACATCACCGGCGCCACACCGCCATCGCCCGACGCCGCCCGAAGCTACCTCGCCGCCGCCGGATCTCGCTTCCCCGACTCCTCCCCGAGCCATGCTGCCCTTGACCCTACAGATCCGCGGTGAGGCCCCCGGCCTCCTTTCCTCTCTGCTGCTCGCGCCGTCCTGGGGTCGTGCACGCGCCGCCCGGTGCTCGTGCTCGCGGTGAGCACGCGTGCACCCGCGCGCTAGCCTCGCCTGTGGTCCGCGCCGTCGTCCGCCCCGGCGCGCTCCGCGCTAGGCTGCGCCGCGCCTCACGCCCGCGGCCACCCCGTCGGCCACCGCGACCATCTGCACCCGCCTCCGAGGCGTTGGGCCCCGCTCCACTCCCTTCCTTCGCTGCTGCCATACGCAGTCGCCGGTTGTCGCCCACGCCGGCCACGCCCGCTCCGTCCCGCTCCGGCCGCGGCCTTGCCTTGTCCCCCCCCCCCGGTTGGGCTCGGCCTCAGCACGGGCGACGGCAGCCACCCGCACGCCCCTGCCCGCTAACCCGCTAAGGCCCCCCGGGCCTATGACAAGGGGGCCCCATCCCCCAGAATGTTTTAATAAAAAAAAGATTTTTAAAAAAATATATACAAAAATAATTAAATAAACAATAATAATTAAATTAATTAATTAATTAAGGAATTAATTAAGTTAATTAATTGTAATTAAATTAACCTAATCACTAATTAACATAATTAATTGTTAGTTAATTAAATCAGTGTACGACGAACGGGACCCACCTGTCAGGTTGACCAAGTCAACTGCTGACGTCATGCTGACATCATGATGACGTCAGCAGACACTATTCTGGATAATGTTGATTAAATTAATTAAATAAATCCTAAAAATGATTTAAATCTTTTAAAATTAATATAAGGTAAACCGTAGCTCGGATCGAAAAACTTTGTACATGAAAGTTGCTCAGAACGACGAGACGAATCCGGATACGCGGTCCGTTCGTCCGCCACACCCCCCTAACCTATCGAACTCGCAACTTTCCCCCTCCGGCTCCTCTGCCCGAAAACGCGAAACACTGGGGATACTTTCCCGGGATGTTTCCCCCTTCACCGGTATCGCCTATCCCTACGTTAGGACACCCCTAGCACAACGTATTGCCGCGTCTTGCTTTGTGTTACATTTGATTGCTCTGTTATTTATTGTGTTCCCCCTCCGTTACTCCTTTCCGGTAGACTACGAGACCGACGCTGCTGCTGACCAGTTCGACTACGGAGTTGACGACCCCTCTCTCTTGCCAGAGCAACCAGGCAAGCCCCCCCCTTGATCACCAGATATCGCCTATTCTCCTCTATACTGCTTGCATTAGAGTAGTGTAGCATGTTACTTCTTTCGTTAATCCTATTCTAATGCATAGCCTGACATTGTCGCTACATCTGTTGATACCTTACCTGCAATCCTAAATGCTTAGTATAGGATGCTAGTTTATCATCATTGGCCCTACATTCTTGTCAGTCTGCCTTGCTATACTATCGGGCCGTGATCACTTGGGAGGTGATCACGGGTATATACTATACATACATACATACTATACAGATGGTGACTAAAGTCGGGTCAGCTCATTGAGTACCCGCAAGTGATTCTGACGAGGGGGCTGAAAGGACAGGTGGCTCCATCCCGGTAGAGGTGGGCCTGGGTTCCCGACGGCCCTCGACTGTTACTTTGTGGCGGAGCGACAGGGCAGGTTGAGACCACCTAGGAGACAGGTGGGCCTGGCCCTGTTCGGCGTTCGCGGATACTTAACACGCTTAACGAGATCTTGGTATTTGATCTGAGTCGGCTACGAGCCTATACGCACTAACCATCTACGTGGGAGTAGTTATGGGTATCCCGACGTCGTGGTATCAGCCGAAGCACTTCAGACGTCAGCGACGGAGCGGCGCGCGCCGAATTGGACTGGAACGCCACTAGGCTAGGTCTGCTTTCGGCCGCCCACGCAACGTGCAGGTGTGCTCAGGGCGATGGGCCCAGACCCCTGTGCGCTTAGGTTTAGACCGGCGTGCTGGCCTCTCTGTTTTGCCTAGGTGGGGCTGCGACGTGTTGATCTTCCGCGGCCGGGCATGACCCAGGAAAGTGTGTCCGGCCAAATGGGATCAAGCGTGTTGGGTTATGTGGTGCACCCCTGCAGGGAAGTTAATCTATTCGAATAGCCGTGATCTTCGGTAACAGGACGACTTGGAGTTGTACCTTGACCTTATGACAACTAGAACCGGATACTTAATAAAACACACCCTTCCAAGTGCCAGATACAACCGGTGGTCGCTCTCACTCAGGGATACGAGGAGAGGATCGCTGGGTAGGATTATGCTACTGCGATGCTACTGGAGATGCTACTTGGAGATGCTACTTGGAGGACTTCGACCTACCCTCTTCTGCCTGTTGCAAGACGAAGGTGACCAGAAGCGTAGTCTTCGATAAGGAGTAGCTATCCCCCTCTTATTCTGGCATTCTGCAGTTCACTCCACTGATATGGCCCCTTTACACATATACCCATGCATATGTAGTGTAGTTCCTTGCTTGCGAGTACTTTGGATGAGTACTCACGGTTGCTTTCTCCCCCCTTTTTCCCCTTTCCTTTCTTTCTGGTTGTCGCAACCAGATGCTGGAGTCCAGGAGCCAGACGCCACCGTCGACGACCCCTACTACACCGGAGGTGCCTACTACTACGTGCAGCCCGCTGACGACGACCAGGAGTAGTTAGGAGGATCCCAGGCAGGAGGCCTGCACCTCTTTCGATCTGTATCCCAGTTTGTGCTAGCCTTCTTAAGGCAAACTTGTTTAACTTATGTCTGTACTCAGATATTGTTGCTTCCGCTGACTCGTCTATGATCGAGCACTTGTATTCGAGCCCTCGAGGCCCCTGGCTTGTATTATGATGCTTGTATGACTTATTTTATTTGTAGAGTTGTGTTGTGATATCTTCCCGTGAGTCCCTGATCTTGATCGTACACGTTTGCGTGTATGATTAGTGTACGATTGAATCGGGGGCGTCACAGCGAGGAAAATTTCCGCGCGGCCGTTCCCACTTCCCACCCCCTTCCCCGCCATTGCCCCGCCTTCGCCCGCTCCGGTCCATCTTCCCCGACCATTCTTCGCCGCCATGGAAGCCTTCCAGCCGTCCCCCATCACCGTGGATGTCGCGCACGCGCAATCCCCTCCGGCATATCTCGTCGTCGGCCATGTCGCCCCGCCGTCACTCAAGGCACCACCGCGCCTGTCCGCAAGCGGCAGGGCAACATCGTCGTGCAGGGCCGAAATCTGGCTGGCCCCGCCGGGAAGGCACACGCGCCCAATGCCGCCGGCGCTGCGCGTTCTGCCCTGCCGCCACTGGAGAAGAAGGGCAAGGTTTCGGGCGTGAAGCGCAAGAAGGCTCCTACGAAAAGGCCGACGACTTCATCCTCTCCCTCCGCCCCGGCAAGAGGTACCCCGACAATGCCTGACAAGTGTCGTTGATGGACTCAAAGGCGGCGATGGCATCGATGGCGGTGGTGCGGAGTGAAGATCATGATGACGAGTGAAAAGAGACCAAGATGAGACGTGGTTGTTGCTTTTGCATGAAGTCCTTTTGCGTTTGTCGTAGAAAACTATGTTTTTATTTGCGCGCCAACTATGTTTTATTCTTTGAATTTGAACTCAATCGTCGGAATCATTGTCAAATTGGCTAATCGCAGAATATCCTGTTTTACGGGTCGGCTACGTGGGGTCTGCTCGATCGCAGCCCGCGTCGGCCGCAAAACTGTTTTTTTGTGAACTGTAAACGAGTTTTGCGGGTCGGTCTTTTACGGGCTCTACTAGAGATGCTCTTACTCAGACCTAAATGTGAACCAAAAATGGGCTGCAATTTAATTGCGCCAGCCGGTTTTTGAACCCAAGACCTCTTGGCTCTGATACCGTATAAAAGTGCATGCTCTAGCCAATGCAACCAAAAAATCGTTCTGATGAAAGAGTCTAGGAAACACATTTATACGTCAAATACTCTGATTGGATTGGTGAAACAGTTTGACCTAATAGCAACGTGTTTGGTTACTTGTATCCATCCACCATACTGTTTCTAGGTTGTTTCGTTGTTTACTTGCATCATTTGAGTCAAACTAGCATCACAAAAATTGTACCTGATAACATTCAATAATTTGGATTACAATTTCTTACTTTATGGTTTTATCATATTTATTTACAGCGGCGAAGCCCAATGGGCTAACCCTGTGGCACAAGCTAGGTCCAAAACAATTTTTAGTGCTAATTATTAGCAATAAGGCCCGAGGCAACAGGGTGGGCCAGCAGAAGTGCTACATGGCCCATCTAACCAACCCGCACTCTTCGTTGCTTCCAGCAGCCCATGATCACATACGCTCGTTGATACCCCTAAAAAAACGTACGCTTGCTGAGGGTGCTCCTAACCAGCGCTTTAGGCGTCGACTGGCTCTACCGGCGCCCGCTAGCGACGCGCAGCAGGCCGGCGCACTAACCGAGTCAACAGAAGCAAACAAGAAAAAGAAAACAAACAATTCCTAAAAATATGGGATCGACTGAACCTAGCACCTCACCAATCGTGGCTTGATAAATTAACCGCTAGACCAAGCTAGCTCTTTCACACACTCAAAGAATAACCACCCTAGTTAACGTGTTCTTTAGTAAAACCAATATAAATCTTTTTTATAAAGAAAAGCTAAATTTGAAAACAAGATCATGGAGTTTTAGAAAAGTTCATCGTTTTTTCCTAAAAAGTTCATTCATTTGAAAAAAGACGATATTGGAGTTAGTTCATCAAATTTGAAAAAAAGAAAAAGATTTCATCAAATGGAAAAAAGTTCATCAATTTTGAAAAAGAGTTCATCGATTTTGATCGATTTTGAAAAGAGTTCATCGATTTTGAAAAGAATTCATCGATTTTGAAAAGAGTTCATCAATTTCGAAAAAGAGTTCATCGATTTTGAAAAAGAGTTCACCGATTTTGAAAAAGAGTTCACCGGTTTTGAAAAGAGTTCATCGATTTCGAAAAGAGTTCATCGATTTTGAAAAACAAAGTTCATCGATTTTAAAAAGAGTTCATCAATTTTGAAAAAAGTTCATCGATTTTGAAAAAAAAGTTCGCCGATTTGGAGAAAAAAATATTTGTTTTGTAAAAGAGTTCATCAATTTTGAAAAAATAGTTCACGAATTTGAAAAGGTTCATTGGATTTTGATAAAAAAAAGTTCAGCAAATTGAAAGAGTTCACGTATTTAACAAAGAAAAAGAAAAAATAAACAAAACTGTTCCAACAAAGGAGGAAAAGGAACAGAAAAAGGGGAAAAGGAAAGAAGAAAAGGGGGAAGGAGGTGGAAATGAACACATCTGATGTGGTTGGCCAGTTGGTTGCTGCAGCTTACGTACAATGCAGAAATCGTCGTTTCGAGTCCTGCCTGCGCGCTTTCCAACCTTTTTTTACGGGATAAGAGCAGAAAAAAAACATGATGGGCCGAGCCCAAGTCGCTGCGGGGGGTATGCGCCTGTTAGGGTTAGGGAAAACAACTAAAACGGGCGCAAATGGCGCCGTTTAGGATTTGGGGAGCTCCTAGTCAGTGCTGGAGGCGCCAGTTCGCGCTACTGGCGCCCACGTGAGACGCGCAGCGAGCCGGCCCAGCAACCAGTTGAGAGGCAAACGCGAAGGAAAAAGATCCATGTTTATTCGGCCGGTCTGGGAATCGAACTTCGGCCGCTTACTAGAACGCCAGGCGCGTTAACCACTAAGACAGGCTACCTTTGTTATCTTTTTGGGGAAACAACGCTATTTGGCCTTCCTTTAGTACAAATATTAACCATATAGTAGTATTATATACCAGCTATAAATTATTTGAATAAACAAAACATAAATTTGAAAAAGCATTCACAAAAACCATGAATTGAATTTTTTTTGAAAATAGTTCGCAAAAATGGAAAAGGTTTCTGAATTTGAAAAAAAAGTCCATCAGATTTGAAAAACATTCAGCAAAGTTGAAAAGCGTTCATCGATTTCAAAAAAAAGTTCATCAAATTAGAAACAAAAGTTCATTAATTTGACTAAAGTTCATCGACTTTGAAAAAAAGTTCACCAACTTCATCAAAGTTCATCGACTTTGAAAAGAAGTTCACCAATTTGAAAAAAGTTCATCAACTTTGAAAAAAAGTTCATCAAATTTCAAAAAAGTCCATAGATTTTGAAAAGGTTCATCAAATTTGAAACAAAAATCAACGATTTAGAGAAAAAAATTCATTGAATTTGAAAAAAGTTCATCGAATATGAAAAAGTTCACCTAAATTGAAAAAAGTTCATCGATTTTGAAAATAAGTTCACGTAAATTGAAAAAAGTTCATCGATTTTGAGAAAAAGTTCATCGATTTTGCGAAAAAAGTTCATCGATTTTAAGAAATAGTTCATCAAATTTGAAAAATAAGTTCCTCTATTCTGAAAATGGTTCATCAATTTGAAAAAAGTTCACGAGTTTCGAAAGATTTAGTTCATGGATTTAGAGAAGAAGTCCATCTATTTGAAGAAAACAATTACAAATTTCGAAAAAAGAAAGTAAAAAAGGATAGAGAAAAAAAGCAAAAGAAAAAGAAAAAAGGAAAAAGAACAATAAATAAATTGAGGAAAACATGTATTTCAGCTCATCTGGTTAAGTGGTCGAGTTGGTTATACGTTGATACTTGGTAACCGGCAACGCACGTCCGAATCCTAGCTTGCACGCCCTTTTTGTAGTTTTATCTAGAGTTTAAGAAACAGGAAAATTAGAAGTTGGGCCGAGCCCAAGTAGCGCCGCTGCAAGCGCCGGTTTGCAAAAACAGGAAAAATAGAAGTTGGGCCGAGCCCAAGTAGCGCCGCTGCAGGCGCCGGTTTGCAGAAACAGCTATAACCGGCGCCAAATAGGAAATGCCTAGGATTTGCCCTTGCTGATTGCTTATAAAAATGTACGCTCGTTGACCGTCCGGCGTCACACGCGATTGATGGCCCGTAGATATGATCGATCCTCTGAAAGTCCTATTCTTTTTTTTTTGCGAATAAAGTGGGTTCTTATTCCTTAGAAATAGCATTACAGCCCGCTAATACAAGCTGTATGGTACTGTCTGGAACCTGGTGCAACCAACAGGCGGTGCTACCTCCAGTTCTCCCTACATTAGCTAGACTACAAGCAATACTATTTTGACTATGATCTATTAAAAGCGGAACAAACCCATGAATTACCTCTGAAAGTCCTATTCTACTCCTAAGCTCAAATGCTCCCTTATGAACAGTAAAATCAAAAAAATAGTAAAAAAGCTAAAAAAAACTTGTAAAAGATTTGGGTTAAACTTTGGCAAATGTTTTGTATGCTGCAAAATTTCAACATATAATGACATTTGTGGAAGGCGTGGCTAAAAAGTAAAATCAGTACTCCAAAATGTTTTCAAAACTAGCATTTTTGGAACATTGTTATGTTTTTTTGCCACAAGTTCTAAGAATGCCATTTCGTGCTGAAAATTTTCAAGCATACACAACATTTGTCAATGTTTACCACAGAAAAATCATACTTTTTTATTTTTTAAATTTCTTTTGATTTCTTATTATAATTTCAATTTCACTGTTCATAAGGGAGCATTTAAGCTCGGGAGTAGAAACTCCATGTCCATTGATCCTCTCGCTTCTCCTCCTAGGGATACGTCTTAAAAAAGCGACTCGGCCCCATCTCGTCATCTCCTATTCTGTCCCAACTACCGACCAGGCGCGCACAGCGCAGCGGCGGCAATCGATCCATCAAACCGATCTGTTCCTCAGGGTTTGGTGGTCGGCTCACTCGTATGCAGGGCAGCGGCAGTCGGTAGGCCACCAATCGACGACACCAAAGCGAACGGTGCAGCGGCCATGCCTACGCCTCCCACATTATCACTGCACACCGTAATTTTATCATCCCCTCTTTCTCTAGAAAAATAGCAATATGTTTTTACAGTTTCCACTTGATTCAAATTCTTTCCAGAATCCCATTTTGTGTTGTTTTTCCTAAATATTTTTACAAGTTGCAACAATTGCATATATGTGAACTTGTAGCTAGTAGACTAAATCTTATCTTAATATGTTTAAATGTATGTGTTTTGGCAAAACTTAGGGCATTAGTTATTGTTTTAACTTCGAATAACTAGGTAAACTTTATTAGTTTATCGGCTATTACTATGCATCCTTTGTTTTATAAGTTGTTGAAACTAGTAATTTTTTTGCGGGGAGTTGTTGAAACTAGTAATTGTGTTGCATATTTTCTACTTTTACACTTGAGAGGTGCTTGTCGTCTATGAAACTTGTCAAAACTTGTTTGCATAATCGCCACAATAATTACAAGTTGAAAATGTTATTTGTTATGTGAAAAAGGAAAAAATAGAAAAGCTCACCAATGATCAAGTGGTTGGCTCAGAGGAAGAGGATATACTAAAGGTAACTTCTAAATATTTAGCAATCTAAGTGCTTTGATATGAGCATTTTATTATGTTCTACTTGAAAGTTTAATTATATTTCATAACTTGTAGGTTACTGAACCTTGATGTCTAATGTGTGTTTTGGAATCTGGAAATGCAAGACATCCTTTTCAATAAGTTTGTCCTTTGTTCTATCATTACGTTAAGCATTTTAACTATTGCATTTTTTATACACCAACTTCTATCATGTGCGATAATCCGTCTCACAATTTGTGGAACACACCTTTATTCAATACATCATCGCCTGAAAATTTGACCCCATAGTTTAGTGGTGCATCTCCGCCGCTGCAAAGGAGAGAGAAGCGACACCACACCCGGTGTGGGAAGAACAGAGCAAAGAATACAACACGGTGCTAAGCTCGCCTAGCTTGAAATCCAGCCAAGAAAGTCAAGGAGATGAGACACATGATACCTAGACCGTGTCACGAATAACGTGAGACACCTAGACAGCTAAGGATGAGCAACTCTACGTACTCCCTCTGTAAAGAAAGAGGATGTGTCTAGAGCACATCTAGATGTGCTATAGTTATTACACATCTAAGTAACTCAATCAAACTAGAAAAAAAGAAAAAAAAACTATAAAAATGGTTGCACAAATCTTCATGTAAAATCATTGGCATATGACTTAGATGTGCAATACTTATGGCATATCTAGATGTGCTTTAGCAAAACTGTTTTTAATTATGTACGTAGAGCTGCTCACAGTCAATTGCCATGTGGCCTCTTGACGTTTAGTAAGACTAGCTACAGTGGGAGACTACTAACATGCATATGTTGCTAGTCTATGTTACTATCTTTATAGTGGGGAGTAACATATATGTGGTGTCATGTAACACTTCATTTAGACTCATCTTGCTTTGATATGTGTGATGTTACTCATACTATTAGTAACTAGCTATGTTACCATATGCTTTTTTTTCATTAATTACTTGTCACATCATCTATTTTTTTAGATATATGTGATGTTATCATATATGTTACTCTTATCATGGGTAGTCTAAAATTTCCTGTATGAAAGTACAATAGATGCCAACAAATGAGCAATAAACAACGTGTTTTTCTGTACTAGGCATGCGAGGCCGAAGAACTTGATACAAGAGCTGGTTTCGTCAGACTATGAGCTCAATGATTCATTGGATACCCTTTCTTACGGTGCATAGACACGTGCTGGTGCTGGGAATAGAGAATTTTGGCGGCAACAACACCACCGCACACGCCATGCCCGAGCCATGTGTTAAACGGAGGCTCGGCTGTCTTCATCGTCACCATCATGTGCAAGTTTCCGGCCACTGTACGTTTAGCGCTTTGCGACCCTGTCCGCGTCTTGCCGATTGTCCGGAAGATCTTACTGTCTGGTGACCAGTCGATTAGGCAGCAGATCGACCCGTGATACATGACAACTCCATGAGATTTGTACGTTTGAAATGCCCCGTACTCCCGTACGTCAAGTGACCAGTCGATTAGGCGGCGAGTCGGCGGATCGAGCTCACTGGCTAGTGACCAGTCAGACTAGGCGGTGTTAAATGCCAAACACATGTATGACACTTTCTTTGTTAGAGATGCTCTGTACTCTATCCTCGTTAATGCAACAATGATGTGGTGCCTGGTTCGTTCTTACCAAGAGGGCAATTTTAGAACATGGTGTCCTTTACAGGTAGTTCGATGTGTCTCTCTCAAATCATGGGAAGGTGGAGGAGGTGGAGGCGGAGCACGCCGCGGACATCGATGAGATGCTCGCGTATATGGAGAAGAAGGAGGAGCCCTCATACGTGTCCATCCACCCGGTGCCCAGCACCGACATTGTGAACATCTCCGACGACGAAGTGTAGTTAGGCTAACGTGATGTGCGTAGTACGTAGGATCTCTTTTGCATGATTTTTATGAATTTAGGGGATGAAATGTAAGATACTCGGATGGATAGCACCAAGTATGAGGTTTTACACCGCATGGTGGCACAAACCTGGGTAAACTGCCATGTCCTCTTTCCTTTGAGTTCGTCGAGTTAGGCCGTGAGATTGGCGAGTAGGCAGATTGGAGAGGTTGAGTTTTTCGCATGCATCCTAGAGTTCAATCCTCTCAAGGGTCTGCGGAACTCGAAATCCGACAGGAATATGTAATTTTTTTGTGGATACGCTATCATTGCAGTGATTTTGGAGAGTAAAGTTAGCAAAGGGACGGCTACACTAATACATGTACGCAAGCTGGTGTGAGGGTGTTGACCGGAGCAGAAGACACGGGGTACTTAGCCCAAGGATTATGTAAAGCCAAAACGATGGAGAACAACTTTTGTGCCATACTAAGCAAAATTTGGAGAACAACTTCCGTAGTTCACATGGGCACACAGTTGAGGAGACACGCACCTGCACAGCCATGTCGGCAACATGTTTGCTTTGTGGTCCGCAAACTCGTTTGATCTCTTGCATGGTTTTAAGTTTTACGCTCTCCATCTTATAATGTAAAATGTTTTTTGATATTAGTGTAGTGCCAAAAAAATCTTATATTATGAGACGAAGAAAGTAGTTTCTAAAACTCAATAAATTTTAAATCGTTGTATCAAGTTTCAGCAGTCGAAACTTAGAAAAGTTTTAACTTTTTCTACTAAAACGTATTCAAAAGGAGTGCAGTGTTTCGGTGCTCAGACTCATCTGCATCTGGTTAGTAAAAAAATCAAAAACAATACTAGAAAAATTTTAAAAAAATTATTTTTTTGTGTGGTAGATAATTTGATGCGTGAAGTTCGCTCTAATTTTTAGATCATTTGGACATCTGAGCAGCTCTCTGCAAAAAGAAAAACAAATCAGGTAGAACAGTGAAAGAACAGTAAACATTTTTACGGATCCCGGATTTATCTTTTTTATCGACAGCTGCTCAGATGTCCAGAAGATTTGAAAATTAGAGCGAACCTCACACATCAAAATATCTATGACACATTTTTTTTGAGTTTTTGAAATTTTTCTAGTATTTGTTTTGAGTTTTTTTATCGAGGTGGGTGCAGCTGAGCCCGGGCTCAGAAATGAATTACGGATTCAAAAGTGTTTTATTTCAAAGCTCTCTCATCATAAGAAACAAGAATATACATATGAAACATAACTTGGACTTTCAGTTTGATATAACCGATTCAAAACTGAAAGTAAAAAGAAAAGATACCGTTGCCTCGAATCGCCTCCCGCACATGCTTGCCGTATATGCTGTCGGTTTGTATCATAGCAGCATAGTGTATTCTTGTGATTTGTACTTATCATGATTTTTTTTTTGCGGTACTGATCCAGTCTATTATCAAGTTCATGGGAAGTACAAAACGCATCAAATATAATAAAAATCACATCAAATTTTTGAGAGCAAGCACTACCGCCGTTAGAACACCTTATTTCGAGACTGATAACCCATTTATAAATAGAAGAGAAAGCTTAATGACGGATCACAGCATAGTATAGACGTTTTGTAGCTCCTAGCGCTAGCTTTCGTTGCTAGTACGTGTTCCTGAGTGAGGAAAAGGCGCCTGCCGGCCGGAGACCAGCCTCATCAACAATGGCGTCGGAGGCGGAAGAGAAGGACGTCGAGAACCTCCGTCTCATCGAGGAGATGACCTCCAACGTGGGCGCCGTGCAAGAGCGAGTCCTGGCGGAGATCCTCTCTCGAAACGCCGCCACGGAGTACCTCCCGGACCGGACTGCGGCGGCCCCACCAACCGTGCCACCTTTCGGGCTAAGGTGCCGGTGGTGTCGTACGGCGCTCTCAAGCCGTACATCCAGCACATCGCCGATGGAGACAGGTCGCCCATCATGTCGATGCACCCTGTCTCCGACTTCCTCACCAGCTCCGGTCACTAGTAGAAAAAGGGTCAAATGTGAGACACATTAGTGTCGGTTTGCATTTGAGCCGGCACTTGTCCATTAGTGCCGGTTCAAACGGCTAGGCGGGAGAAGATCTTTAGTATCGGTTCAGTGCGAACTTTTAGTGCCGGTTCATGCCACGAATCGGTACTAAAGAGGCTGGGGCCCGGGGCTGGGGCTCGGCCAGCCCCTTTAGTACCGGTTCGTGGCATGAACAGGTAGTAAAGAGGTTGTGGCAGGCTGTTTTTAGTCCCACCTCGCTCCCTAGCAAGATTTTTACCATCTTAAATATGTTAATTCTCAAACTATCACAAACACTTGGTCTTCATTGAACTCTATGTATAGAATTTGTGGTTGCAATATGAGTCTTCACCGGTTTCTAAACCGTTAAGGACTCATATTGATAATTCAGATTGTACACAAAAAGATCATTGATAATCAATGTATTTTTGATGTATATTTTTACATGTTTATGCCCTCACTCTCTCCACTCACTCGGTCTCCCCCTCAACCCCCCCGCGCTAGTCCTCCCCCGCCGACCGCCCCTCACTCTCTGCTGACATGTTTATGCCCTCACTCTCTTCACTCACTCGGGAAAAATTGGACGCACTTCATGTACAAATTAGACAATCTCTTTCGGAGTATCAGGATTTCGGACGAGAACTCATCTGTTACACTGACACTTTATTTTTCTAATCTTATTTGAACTCCAGACTTTTTTTGCGTTCTGTATGCACCATTCAAAGCGACGTCATCAATTTTCAACACTTTCTGATATCATTTCCTATTTTTTCAGTCATTTACCGATTTGTTTAGAGAGCTAAATGACCGTAAAACTGAAAATCACTACAAAATAAACTCTGAAAATGTGGAAACTTGGCATGGTATCATCATTTCAACCATATAGCATGTGCAAAAGAGTAGAGAGGGTTACGGCAAAAACTGGATGCACTTCATGTACAAACTGGACAATCTCTTTTGGAGTATCAGGGTTTCGGACGAGAACTCATCTGTACACGGTTACTTCACCTTTTTAAACTTGTTTGAACCTTAGACTTTTTTGCGCTCAGTATGCAACATTCAAATCGATGTCATCAATTTTCAACCCTTTCTGACATCATTTTCTCTTTTTCAGTCATTTACCGATTTGTTTAGAGAGCTAAATGACCGTGAAATTGAAAATCACTACAAAATGAACTCTGAAAATGTTGAAACTTGGCATGGTATCATCATTTCACCCACATAGCATGTGCAAAAGAGTAGAGAGGGTCACGGCAAAAATTGGACGCACTTCGTGTATAAACTGGACAATCTTTTTTAAAGTATTAGGGTTTCGGACGAGAACTCATCTGTTACACGGTTACTTCATTTTTTTAAACTTATTTGAACTCCAGAATTTTTTTTCGTTCAGTATGTAGCATTCAAAGCGACGCCATCAATTTTCAACCCTTTCAGACATCATTTGCTCCTTTTCAGTCATTTACCGATTTGTTTAGAGAGCTAAATGACCGTGAAATTGAAAATCACTAGAAAAGGAAATCTGAAAATGTTGAAACTTGGCATGGTATCATAATTTCACCCACATAGCATGTGCAAAAGAGTAGAGAGAGTCACGACAAAAACTGGACGCACTTCATGTACAAACTGGACAATCTCATTCGAAGTATCAGGGTTCCACACGAGAACTCGACTGTTACACCGGCAATTCAAAATTTTAATAACTTATTATAACTTCAGACTTTTTTTGCATTCAGCAGGCACCATTCAAAGCCACGACATCAACTTTCAATCCTCTCTGACATAATTTGCTATTTTTAATGCGTTTACTAATTTGTTTTGAGCTAAATGACCCTGAAATTGAAAAGCACTATAAATGAACTCTTAAAAGCACTACAAATAGAAGAAAATAAACAATGCGTAAAAGAAAAAACTATATAAAAAATTACTCAGAAATAAATAGAAGAAAATAAATAATGCAGAAAAGAAAAACCTATATAAAAAATTGTGGGGGCGCTACCCAGTGGGCCTGTCAGACCTCGGGTGTGCAAATTCAGGCCGAGAAAGCCCAACAGGCTCACAGGACAGCGCGCCATAGTTAGGCCCAGAAACCTGCTATACAGAAGAGTTCGAGGGAGCAGCCGCGGCTGGGTTTATAAACCAGTGCGGGTGCCCTTCGCCCGACGAGGTGGGACTAAACTTTGCGCCCCTCGCCTGGCAACGCACCCCCTTTAGTACCGGTTGGAGCCACCACCCGTACTAAAAGGGGTGCGGTTCCCACCGCTTCGCTTGGCCAAAACAGACCTTTAGTATCGGTTGGTGGCTCTAACCAGTACTAAATGTGGGTTCTATATAAGAAAACATTTCAAATAAATTTGTCAGTTTGTTCTCCCTCTGCTTCTTATCTCCTCTGCCTCATTGTCGCCCCTCGTCGCCGCCCCCGTCTCCGTCCTCGTCGCCGTCGCCCCCGCCCCCGTCCCCTCTGCATCGTCGTCCGGTCGCCTCGCCGTCGCCGTGGCCGTCGCCCGCGCTGTGAGCCCCTCTCCTCGGCCCCTCTCCTCCCTCCAATCGAAGCCGCCACGCCGCAGGCGCCGTAGGTGCACATGCGCACGCGTGCGCGCATGCACACACACACACACACGCACGCACACACACGCAAACACACAAACACACGATTCTGTTTTTAGTTTTTTTTTTCTGTTTTATACAAATGTTTTAGATGAATTAAGTAAATATATATATATATTATATTAATGTCAAATAGTATATAGAAATGTTAGAAATGTTAGAAATTTTAGAAATGTTAGTTTTAGCTAGATGAATTTGATTAATTTCAAATTGTTATAGAAATGTTAGAAATGTTATAAAAATGTTAGTTTTTAGTTTCTTATAATTTTAGTTATAGAAATTTAGAATTTGCATATAAGTCACAATCCAATCATTTAAAAAATGTTACTTTTGCGGCGTATAGTATTTTTTCTCGACGATGCCCGGCCCGCATCCTCGCCGTCGACCCGTTCGCGACGACGTCCTGCTTCAGAGGACCCATGTCCGGGACTGGGCTCCGCCGGGCTGGCACTGGGAGGTGCTACATTCAGGGGCGCGCCGCTTGGTGAGGAACCCGGCTCCGGGTCCCGTCGTCGACCCTGATATCCTTTGGTGGCGTTCGCGTGGGCCACATTCGGTGCAGAGGGAGCCGGCCCCGCCAGAGGTGGTGCGTCGCCGTGTCAGGGAGGAGGACGAGCATATCCGTCGCTACATGACTGCTATGGACGTCAGGTTCTCCAATACCTGGCGGGTTGTTTGGGCAGATGATCGGAGAGATGATCCTGTGATGGTTCCTTCTCTTTGGCTGTCCACCACCCGCGCCTTAGGAACCGCGAGTGGCCTAGATTCTTCTGTAGTATTCGATCTTTATTAGCTACCTAGCCAGTTATGTATTCGATATATAATATTCGAGACGATGTATTCGAGATTATATATATTATTAGAGACGATGTATTCGAGATTATATATTATTCAAGACGATGTATTCGATATTATATATTATTCGAGACCATGCATATTATATATGTACTATATGATTCAGTTTTTTCTTATTGATTGCATCCATGCATTGTAATTTGAATACTAAATTGTTTTATATTTCTTCTGGATTAGTTAAAAAAAGCTATGGCGGATAATACCGGCAGAGAGGAAGAAGAGGCCCTGTTCGAGATCATGCGCAACCCTCGTAGGCCAGATGATCTGAATGAAGCAGACGACGGCTCCCAATTTCTGAACAATACCGGGGAGGGTGATGATAAGATATTCGATCTCGACTACCGAGCTGATGAAGTCATGAACTATGATTATGATGCCGCAGCTATGGTGCGTAGCGCTACGAGTCGGGGTATTACAGGAGGTACAGGCGGAGGCAAGCGATATAAATATGGTCCAAGCCTCGCTCCTCTTCCTGAGAGGCCTTACGACATGATCGAGGAGCAAAACGCAGCCATAGTGAAGGGCCAAGTGGACGCCCATTTTGAACCGAAATCGGCACCGCCGCCAAGGGAGAAAGTGCATGAGGAAACGATTGACCACTTTATTCGTATGACTAGACCACCAGCTCCCAAGCCTGTTGACTCAGACTCAGGGCCAGTCCTGAGATTTTGGGGGCCCGGGGCGAAACAAAATTTTAGGGCCCTTAACAAAATCATCTCAAAAATAATAACTAACGTATGTATACATTCGAAATGTCCAATAAATGCTTGGGGATCTATGTCACGACGATATTGCGAGTTACTAAAGTTATATTTAATGGCCTATGTAGGAAGTAGAGAAAGGTATGTGTGTGTGTCTATCACAAGATATCTCAGAAATGCAAAGTCATGTTTAATGTCATGTACTACAACTATATAAATACATTAATTGTAACAAAAGGCCCAGAGACAAGCGACTCCATAAATAATCAAAAATACTGAGTAGTCCTTGGATGGACTAATAGTAAGATTGTTATTCCAAATAGCAATATTCAAGGTATTTTGATAGGTGAACATATTCATATAAATGATATAATTATTAGTTTGTATCTTCAAAGATCAAATCAACAATATTGTGATAGTGCAAATTTACTCTTACCTAATTGTGAAAAAATGAGTAAATCCAGAGTTATTTACCCGATTTCTACAGTCATTGTACATTTCATATCAACATCTATAGCACCACTCCTCGTTCTTGATCTGTTTGAGATCTGTACATCACAGGAATAGCATTATCAAAATGCAGAATCATAGCAGTTAATGAAACATACGGCGGAAAACATCGACCCGACCGGCAACTCTTACATCCACAAAGCAACGGGACACAGCTCCTCCCAAAGCAACACGCAGCGCAGCCAAGCTCCGTTCTGATTAGGGCCTCCTCCTCCAGCTAGCTTCTTTCCCGCCGCGATCTAGGGCTTCGCCGCTTCGGGCGAAAAGGCGGCGGCGGCGCGTGATGCCTGTCTGGCTTTGTCGATGCGTCTGTTTGCCAAGCATCTCCAACTGTGTAGCTGCAACTAGTTGGGCCAGGCCCCTTAGCGTAGTTATACCATGCAGGCCTTACATAGAAATTTTTGGGCTATTCAACACAGGAAGACCAGACGAAGAAGTTGTGGGTTGCGTCCCTTGACTCCCTGCCTCGTTGTGCACCTGGGAGGGGGCCCCCTGGAAGTTGGGGGCCCGGGGCGGCCGCCCCTTCTGCCCCCCTCCCTTAGGACCGGTGTCGTGGTTCTAAGCCTGACAGTAGAGTGGGGGTAGGTATGGAGAGGCAAGGTCCTAGCTATGGAGAGGTTGTAAACACAAGGGATGTACGAGTTCAGGCCCTTCTCAGAGGAAGTAATAGCCCTACGTCTCGGAGCCCGGAGGCAGTCGAGTGGATTATGAGTATATGAGTTACAAGGTGTCGAACCCCTCTACCTGTGGAGGGGGGTGGCTTATATAGAGTGCGCCGGGACCCCAGTCAGCCCACGTAGGAGAGGGTTTAAGGTGAGTTAAGTCCGGGGCGTTACTGATAACGCCCCACATAAAGTGTCTTTACTACCATAAAGTCTACTTAATTATAGGCCGTTGCAGTGCAGAGTGCCTCTTGACCTTCTGGTGGTCGAGTGAGTCTTCATGGTCGAGTCCTTCAAGTCAGTCGAGTGAGTCCCTCGTTGGTCGACTGGAAGGCGACCTCTTCTAAGGGTGTCCTTGGGTAAGGTACTTAGATAAGGTTCATGACCCTACCCTAGGTACATGACCCCATCATTAGCCCCCGAATGGATTGAGGCTTCGAGTGAGGAAGGAGTTGATGTTGTTTCCGATTAACCTTTGCACACTGGTCGTGCGTTGTTCTGGATCAAAGAATCTCTTCGTCGATAGTGAGCAACTTGTCTTCAGTCGACTCGATCCATTCTCTTCTTTCGTCGAGTGATCTTTCGGGCTTCGACGATCCCCGAGCGACGGATCGTGGGAAACCCCGTGTCTGACAGACTGATCTGCTGTTCGCGGATTTCGCGGGATGCGAAATTTGGGGACGCGCACGAAGCGGAGCGGACCGCGGCGTTCGGATGGGACGGGACATAGACGCCTCGATCTCCGCGCCGCTTTCTTCGCCACGTATCCCGTCTGCATAACTGTTCCTGGATATGATTAGATCGACCGGGCCCACCTGTCATCCACTCGGAAGGGACCTTATAAATGCGCCCGGCGAGGATTTTTGTACTGTGCCTCAGCATTCTCTCTCTCTCTGCTTCCTTCGTCCCCGTCCAGCGCGCTCGCTCTCGCCCCCGCACAACTTCCCCTCGCACATCTCGCCGGCAACCATGGCCAAGGAGAAGACGGCGGCGCTGGAACGTGCGAAGAAGGCGTCGGCGTCGGAGAAGGCGAAGGGGAGATCTACCAGCCGCGGCGGGTCTTCGTCCAGATCCCGCCTGCCGAAGGGCTGGGTCCAAGGAGACTGGATCCAGTCGACCATCACAGAAAAAGATCTCCTCGACATGGCCAACGAGGGCTTGATCCCTCATGGAGCTACGAGGCTTTCGGGGAAGGAGTGGCAGCCCCAGCCAGAAGAGGGTGAGTGCGTGCTCTTGGCCACCCATGTTGATCGTGGATTTTCTTTGCCGCCGAGTATTTTCTTCCGTGGCTTCTTGAACTTCTTTGGAGCGCAGCTCCACCACTTTACCCCAAATTCTATCGCCTATCTTGCCGCGTTCGTGTCCATGTGTGAGGGTTTCCTGAGCTGTCGACCGCACTGGGGTTTGTTCAAGCATATATTCACGTGTCGCTCTCAGACTGTGAAGAAGGCGAGCCCAGGCGATGAAAGAACCCGAGTCGTCCAAATGTGTGGGGGTCTGGGGATCCAGGTGAGGAATAAGAGCACCTTCCCGCCCATGACCTTTCCCAAGTCAGTCAGAGGCTGGCAGTCGACCTGGTTCTACTGCCAGGACCAGTCGACGCCGGGGCAGTCGAGTGGACTCCCTCAGTTTACCATGGACCGAGTGAACAAGCCCTCCTCTCTGAAGTTGATTCCGGAGGAGAAAGCTGACGTGAAGATGTTGATGGAGCGCGTGGTGCAGTTGGTTCGGGAGGGAGTGACGGGCATGGATCTCCTGGAGGTCTTCCTTAGGCGTCGCATCCAGCCCCTTCAGTTCCGGAGCCACTGCATGTGGTTGTACTGTGGGACTGAAGACGAGACTCGAGTCCATCCAGAAGCAGTCGACGATGTCACTCTGGAAAGATGGATGGCAGCCGTTACCGGAAACAAGGATAACCCACGCGGAGCCAGAAGGATTCCTCCACTCGACCACAACAGCGATCCAAACAAGGTACGCTTGTTCTGCTCTCCACTGTGTTCTTGTCACATTCATTTCTGTTTATCCTGCCGACTGGTCGACTGATCCTTGTCTTGATATCTGCTAGGCCCTCACCGAGCTGTACTCGATGCCCAATGGGGCACAAGCTCCGACTGAGGAGGGTGAGGCGAGTGGGGGCGAGAGCCAGGAAGAGGAGGAATGGGACTCGGACGTTGCTGAGGATGATGATGACGATGATGATGATGACGGTGATGAAGATGACGTTGAAGACGAGGAAGAAGAGGAGGAGGAGGTCATACCACCGCGCTCAGAAAGGCGGTCGAAGCTTGTCCACGACCCTTCGACTGAACGTGGTAAGGGGGTTGCGACCGCTGCTCAGTCGACCAAACGCCCTCGGACCACCTCTCCAGTGCCGACTGAAAAGGCGCCGAAGCAGCCCAGGGCGGCCCCGTCGAAGCCAATCAAGCTCCTGCCGAAGATGAAGGTGTCCATCCCCACCATATCAGGGTAATCGTGCTGCTTAAGTCTTCTTATTTTGTGTGAACTTTGTCTCTGGTTGACGCTGAAGTTAGTCGACTGATTCTTTGGAGCTGCAGTGCTGCTACTTCTGAGACCTCAGCCCGGGCTGATGACCATGAGATGGAGGACGCAGCAACTTCAAAACCAGGTACTATATTCTTAACGCCGTTTTTAGTCGACTGACTCACGATCTCTGATCCTGATTCTTCTCCGTAGCTCCACCCAATGCTGTTATCAATCTCCCTGATGATGATGAGGATGAGGAACCGCTGAAGCGCAGAAGGAGTAGGAAAGCGTCCGCCAGCAAGGTGCCCCAGGATGTGACGGCGCCTGAGATTCTTATTGCGGAGGAAGAGAACACCACTCGACACACAGTGTCCTTCGCAGATCCATTGACGAGTGCTCAGCAGCCCTCCCTCTTCACGACGCACCACGTCCCAGAGGACCAAGCTGGCGCGGCGAAGGAGGCGATACGCCAAGCGGGAATCATGATGGAGCAGTTGAAGACCATCCGGGATGCGAGCCAGGCAGCTTATGACGCCAGTTCTGCCCTCCAAAGCAATGTTCAGGTCAGTCGACCACCGTTTGTTCTGTTGGATATGCTACCAAAAACTTTTCCTTTCCGGAATTTATAGTAGTCACCCACTGGGTGTGTCGATTAAACTCCGTGTTAGTGGGGGCACGCTGAGTGCACCCACTGGGTGTAGTCCCCGAGACTGTGGTCGACTGCTTGCAGTTGATTACAGTCTTAAAGAATACATCTCTCTCTCTCTTTTTTGAGGTCGACTGGTCGACTTTATCTTCAACAGGATTAGTGGGGGCACGCTGAGTGCACCCACTGGGTGTAGTCCCCGAGACTACGGTCGAATGCTTGTATTCGGCTGTAGTCTTAGAAACGTGTGATTTTTCCTTTTTCACTCGGAAGTGAATTATATTTGACATTTAGTCGATTGGTTCTTCGTAGAACTCCTGTGATCTTGTGGCTCGCTACTCTGAGCTGGAAAACAAGCACACTCACCTCGAGCTGAGCTTGAAGCTGGTTCAGGAGAAGCTGACGAAGGCAAAGGAGGAGACCTAAGGTATGTTTGGTGAGACCCTGACGACTGCTTTTCCCCTTGCTTGCTTCAAAATCTGATCTTGCTGTAACTTGCAGGTAAGGTAAGGGAGGCCCAACAGAAGAAAGACCTCGAACTAGCTGAGAAGATCAAGCTTGCTGACGAGAAGTTAGCTTCAGTCACCAAGCTTGAACAAGACAATACCAATCTGAAAGCTGCTCTTGGGATCGCCAACAAGGAGGTTAGTCGACTAAAAACTGATAAAGCTGCCCTGACCGACCAAGTCAGTAAGTTGACTGGGAAGAAAAATGATCTGGAGGCCTTCCTGAGTGGTCTTGCCAAGAAGCTGTTTCTTATGCTTGAAGGTAAACCTCTATGCTCGGCAAACATTTCCAATCGTGGTTTTTCCATTCGGCCATTCCCTTGACTCAGTGATCATCCTTGCAGAATTTTGCCAAAACTTTGAAGAAGAAACTAGCCGGCTGGAGCCAAACCTCGACCCCGTCAATTCTCCGGTGAACGACGAAGTTGCCATGGATGTTTTCCGACTGGAGTCTCGTGTTGCAGCTGTCGTGGACTATCTCGCAAGGCTGAAGGCCGCCACATCTCGCATCGACTCGACGCTCTGGCCTGGGGAGACACTTCAGAATGACCTTGAGTCGCTGATGGCCCGCTTGAACACGATCCCTGGTCGAGTGCAGGAATGGAAGAAGTCCTCGGCTCGGTGTGGTGCAGATGTTGCTCTGTGTCTGGCCCGAGTCCACTGTAAAGATGCGCGAGAAGAGAAGCTGGCGGCCCTTCGGGTGACCAACACCAAGAAACACGACTTCAGGTCCTTTATGGAAACTTTCCTTGCGGCTGCCACTCGGATCGCCGACGGAATTGACCTTGATGAGTTCGTTGCACCTTCCAGCCCTCCACAGGAGGGGTAAAAAAACTTCTTCTGGCTCGACGCTTTAAATTTGCCTCGGTATGCCGAGTGGAATTGTAACCGATAAACCTTAACAGGCTTAACGCCTGAGCACTTTCGGTTCCTTTAGATATCGATTCAAACTTGAATTTGGTGCTTGAATACGATTGCTTTTGGCTCGAAATGTCTTTTGCAGGTTCAAAGCAAGGCGCCTTTACTGCAATCGACTTATTCTTTAGTCCACTTAGGCGAGCACTGGGCTGCGGCTAAGCCTCCGAGTGGAAGCCCGGCTTACCACTCGGTAGGATTTCTATAACTTAGGCGAGCACTGGGCTGCAGCTAAGCCCCCGAGTGAGGGGTTTACTCTTCACTCGGTAGGATTTTGATAACTTGGGCTAGCACTGGGCTGCAGCTAAGCCTCCGAGTGAGAGGTTTGCTCTTCACTCGGTAGGATTTTTATAACTTAGGCGAGTGCTTGGACTGCAGCTAAGCCTCCGAGTGAGAGGGTTGCTCTTCACTCGGTAGGATTTTTGTAACTTAGGCGAGTGCTTGGACTGCAGCTAAGCCCCCGAGTGAGAGGCTTGCTCTTCACTCGGTAGAATTTTTTACAACTTAGGCGAGCACAGGGCTGCAGCTAAGCCCCCGAGTGAAAGTCTGGCTTACCACTCGGTAGGATTTTGATAACTTAGGCGAAACGGATTCGCAGCTAAGCCTCCGAGTGGGAGTCTGGCTCACCACTCGGTAGGATTTTTATAACTTAGGCGAGTGCTTGGACTGCAGCTAAGCCTCCGAGTGAGAGGGTTGCTCTTCACTCGGTAGGATTTTTGTAACTTAGGCGAGTGCTTGGACTGCAGCTAAGCCCCCGAGTGAGAGGATTGCTCGCCACTCGGCGTGATTTTTTAAACTTAGGCGAGCACAGGGCTGCAGCTAAGCCCCCGAGTGAAAGGTTTGCTCTTCACTCGGTAGGATTTTTACAAACTTAGGCGAGTGTTTGCACTGCAGCTAAGCCTCCGAGTGAGAGGGTTGCTCTTCACTCGGTAGGATTTTTATAACTTAGGCGAGTGCTTGGACTGCAGCTAAGCCCCCGAGTGAGAGGTTTGCTCTTCACTCGGTAGGATTTTGACAAACTTAGGCGAGTCCTTGGACTGCAGCTAAGCCTCCGAGTGGAAGTCTGGCTTACCGCTCGGTAGGATTTTGATAACTTAGGCGAAACGGATTCGCAGCTAAGCCTCCGAGTGGGAGTCTGGCTCACCACTCGGTAGGATTTTTACAAACTTAGGCGAAACGGATTCGCGGCTAAGTCACCCACTGAGGGGGAATTTTATTGGACAAAAATAAAAAGTGACAGAAATTATGGAGGAACTATGACACTATTATTTTGAGGTCCATAAACTACAGAAGTACTTTATTGCAACTCATCCGAGTGATAAAACTTAAGTATAAAATGGGCGGAGTAGTTCCGCGTTCCAAGCTCGGGGCTCGTCGATATTATGCTCGACGTTGTAAAGACGGTACGCCCCGTTGTGGAGAACCTTGGTGACGATGAAGGGACCTTCCCAAGAAGGAGCAAGCTTGTGTGGTTTGTGCTGATCCACTCGGAGAACTAAATCTCCTTCCTGGAAGGCTCGCCTCTCACATTTCTGGCGTGGAAACGACGCAAATCTTGTTGGTAGATGGTCGACCGGATCAGAGCCATCTCCCTTTCTTCCTCTAAAAGGTCGACTGCGTCCTGCCGCGCTTGTTCAGCCTCTGCTTCGTTGTAGATTTCAACTCGAGGAGCATTGTGGAGAAGATCACTCGGCAAGACTGCTTCAGCTCCGTAGACCAAGAAGAATGGAGTTCTTCCGGTCGACCGATTAGGTGTGGTCCGCAGCCCCCAAAGCACTGAGGGAAGTTCGTCGACCCAAGCTCCAGCCGCGTGTTTGAGATCACGCATCAGTCGGGGCTTCAATCCCTTAAGAATCAGTCCATTAGCTCGCTCTGCTTGTCCATTCGACTGCGGATGGGCGACTGAAGCGTAGTCGACCCGTGTGCCTTGGGAGTTACAGAAATCTCTGAATTCCTCCGAGTCAAAGTTCGACCCATTATCCGTAATGATGCTGTGCGGGACTCCATATCTGAATATTAGTTCCCTGATGAAGCTAACAGCAGTACCGGTGTCAAGGTTCTTGATTGGTTTAGCCTCGATCCACTTGGTGAACTTGTCGACTGCCACCAGTACATGCGTGAAGCCGCTTCGTCCTGTTCTCAAAGGACCGACCATGTCCAATCCCCATACTGCGAAAGGCCAGACGAGTGGGATGGTCTTCAGAGCCGATGCAGGCTTGTGCGACATATTCGAGTAGAACTGACATCCCTCGCACTTATCCACTATCTCTTTTGCCATCTCATTCGCCTTTGGCCAGTAAAATCCGGCTCGGTATGCTTTGGCCACGATGGTCCGAGAGGACGCATGATGACCACAGGTCCCCGAGTGGATATCATTGAGGATGAGTCGACCTTCTTCTGGTGTTATGCACTTCTGACCAACTCCAGTCGCGCTTTCTCTGTATAATTGTCCTTTGATTACGGTAAAGGCCTTAGATCGACGGACGATCTGTCGAGCCTCTTCCTCATCCTCCGGAAGCTCTTTTCTCAGGATATACGCGACATATGGAACTGTCCAGTCGGGAATGACCACCAAGACCTCCATGATCAAGTCGACCACCGCTGGGACTTCAATCTCAGTCGGATCTGTGGCACTCTTGGGCTGTGGAGTTTCTTCGGTGAAAGGATCTTCTTTGACTGACGGAGTGTGTATATGCTCCAAGAACACACCACTCGGAATGGCTTCTCTCTTGGAACCTATCTTTGCTAGATCATCAGCTGCTTGATTTTTCAGTCGGGGTATATGATGGAGCTCCAACCCCTCGAACTTCTTTTCCAGCTTCCTCACTGCACTGCAGTATCCAGTCATGGCTGGGCTTCTCACGTCCCACTCCTTCATCACCTGGTTGACCACTAAATCCGAGTCGCCATAGACCATCAGGCGACGGACGCCGAGTGAAATGGCCATGCGCAACCCATATAAGAGGGCCTCATATTCTGCCTCATTGTTGGAGGAATCAAAGTGAATCTGGAGCACATATCTGAGCTTATCTCCTCTGGGGGAAACCAGGAAAACCCCAGCACCGGAACCATTCAACATCTTAGAGCCATCAAAGAACATGGTCCAATGCTTCGAGTGAACTTCAGTCGGCTGCTGCTGTTCAATCCACTCGGCGAGGAAATCTGCTATTGCCTGGGACTTAATGGCTTTCTTTGCCTCAAACTTGATATCAAGGGGAAGAAGTTCAATCGCCCATTTGGCCACTCGACCAGTTGCATCTCTGTTGTGCAAAATCTCTGATAGTGGAGCGTCGCTGACGACTGTGATGGAATGATCAGAAAAATAATGAGCAACCTTCTTTGTGGTCATGTATATTCCATACACAAGCTTCTGATAATGAGGATATCTTTGCTTGGATGGAGTCAAGACTTCAGACAAATAATACACTGGGCGCTGAACTTTGAGAGCTTTTCTTTCTTCTTCCCGCTCGACCGTAAGCACAGTACTGACGACTTGTCCTGTGGCTGCGATATAGAGCAACAGAGGCTCTTTGCTGATTGGAGCAGCAAGCACCGGCTGGGTGGAGAGCAGAGCTTTTAGCTCGGCAAACGCTGCATCAGCTTCTGGAGTCCACTCGAACTTGTCTGTCTTCTTCATCAGTCGGTAAAGAGGCAATGCCTTTTCACCGAGTCGTGAGATGAATCGACTTAATGCGGCCAAGCATCCAGTAAGCTTCTCGACATCGTGCACTCGCACAGGGCGTTTCATTCGGAGAATTGTGCCAATCTTCTCTGGATTAGCGTCGATTCCCCGTTCGGAAATGAGAAAACCGAGTAACTTGCCACCGGGAACTCCAAATGTGCACTTTGATGGATTGAGCTTGATATCATACCTTCTGAGGTTGGCAAATGTTTCGGCGAGATCAGCGAGCAGGTCGGAACCTTTTCGTGACTTGACAATGATATCATCCATATATGCTTCCACATTCCGACTGATTTGAGTGATTAGACACTTCTGAATCATTCGCATAAATGTGGCTCCGGCATTCTTGAGGCCGAATGGCATGGTGATATAGCAGAAGCACCCGAATGGAGTGATCAAAGCTGTTTTTACCTCGTCGGGTCCGTACATACGGATCTGGTGGTACCCGGAGTAGGCATCTAGAAAAGACAGTCTCTCGCATCCCGCGGTCGAGTCAACAATTTGATCTATGCGAGGGAGAGGAAAATGATCTTTCGGGCAGGCCCGGTTGATGTGCTTGAAATCAATGCACATTCGGAGCGACTTGTCCTTCTTAGGAACCATGACGACATTAGCGAGCCACTCGGAGTGGTATATCTCTCGGATAAATCCTGCCGCCAACAGTCGAGCCACTTCCTCACCAATGGCTTTTCTCTTCTGGACGGCGGACCGCCGAAGATGCTCTTTGACTGGTTTTGCAGATGAGTCGACTCTTAGGCGATGCTCAGCCAGTCCCCTGGGAACACCTGGCATGTCAGCGGGCTTCCATGCAAAAATGTCCCAGTTCTCACGGAGGAACTGGATGAGCGCTTCTTCCTATTTTGGGTCGAGTGTTGTGGAGATGCGGGTCGGAGCTGCATCGGGGTCGGTCGGGTGAATGTGAACAGACTTCTTCTCACTGGACGACTGAAATGCAGACTCTGTGGCGGGTTTCTTGGATCGCAGCAAGTCACTCGGATCTGCATTTTGCTTGTATTCCTCGAACTCGACCGCTGTCACCTGGGAATCGGAAATCTTTGAGCCCTTCTGAAAGCACTCTTCTGCCTTTTTCCGATCACCGGTGACAGTGATCACTCCTTTGGGGCCGGGCATCTTCAACTTGAGGTACATGTAACATGGTCGAGCCATGAACCGTGCGTACGCTGGTCTCCCCAAAATGGCATGATATGCACTCTGAAAATCCACGACCTCAAACATCAACTTTTCTTTGCGAAAATGTTTCGAATCACCAAACACCACGTCCAAAGTGTTGGGGAACGTAGCAGAAATTCAAAATTTTTCCTTCGTAACACCAAGATCTATCTATGGAGAGACCAGCAACGAGTAGAAGGAGAGTGCATCTACATACCCTTGTAGATCGCTAAGCGGAAGCGTTCAAGTGAACGGGGTTGATGGAGTCGTACTCGTCGTGATTCAGATCACCGATGATCCTAGTGCCGAACGGACGGCACCTCCGCGTTCAACACACGTACAGCTCGACGATGTCTCCCACGCCTTGATCCAGCAAGGAGAGAGGGAGAGGTTGAGGAAGACTCCATCCAGCAGCAGCACAACGGCGTGGTGGTGATGGAGGAGCGTGGCAATCCTGCAGGGCTTCGCCAAGCACCTACGGGAGAGGAGGAGGTGTCACGGGAGGGAGGGAGGCGCCAAGGGCTCATGTATGGATGCCCTCCCTCCCCTCCACTATATATAGGGGCAGGGGAGAGGGGGGAGGCGCAGCCTTGCCCCCTCCTCCAAGGAAGGGGTGCGGCTAAGGAGGGGGGAGGAGTCCATCCTCCCCAAGGCACCTCGGAGGTGCCTTCCCCTTTTAGGACTCTCCCCTTTTTCCTATATCTTGGCGCATGGGCCTCTAGGGGCTGGTGCCCTTGGACCATGTAGGCCAAGGCGCACCCCCTACAGCCCATGTGCCCCCCCCGGGGCAGGTGGCCCCACCCGGTGGGCCCCCGGGACCCTTCCGGTGGTCCCGGTACAATACCGATGACCCCGAAACTTGTCCCGATGGCCGAAACAGGACTTCCTATATATAAATCTTTACCTCCGGACCATTCCGGAACTCCTTGTGACGTCCGGGATCTCATCCGGGACTCCGAACAACATTCGGTAACCACATACAAACTTCCTTTATAACCCTAGCATCATCGAACCTTAAGTGTGTAGACCCTACGGGTTCGGGAGACATGTAGTCATGACCGAGATGTTCTCCGGTCAATAACCAACAGCGGGATCTGGATACCCATGTTGGCTCCCACATGTTCCACGATGATCTCATCGGATGAACCACGATGTCAAGGACTCAATCAATCCCGTATACAATTCCCTTTGTCTAGCGGTATGGTACTTGCCCGAGATTCGATCGTAGGTATACCGATACCTTGTTCAATCTCGTTACCGGCAAGTCTCTTTACTCGTTCCGTAACACATCATCCCGTGATCAACCCCTTGGTCACATTGTGCACATTATGATGATGTCCTACCGAGTGGGCCCAGAGATACCTCTCCGTTTACACGGAGTGACAAATCCCAATCTCGATTCGTGCCAACCCAACAGACACTTTCAGAGATACCCGTAGTGTACCTTTATAGCCACCCAGTTACGTTGTGACGTTTGGCACACCCAAAGCACTCCTACGGTATCCGGGAGTTGCACAATCTCATGGTCTAAGGAAATGATACTTGACATTAGAAAAGCTTTAGCATACGAACTACATGATCTTGTGCTAGGCTTAGGATTGGGTCTTGTCCATCACATCATTCTCCTAATGATGTGATCCCGTTATCAACGACATCCAATGTCCATGGTCAGGAAACCGTAACCATCTATTGATTAACGAGCTAGTCAACTAGAGGCTTACTAGGGACATGGTGTTGTCTATGTATCCACACATGTATCTGAGTTTCCTATCAATACAATTCTAGCATGGATAATAAACGATTATCATGAACAAGGAAATATAATAATAATCAATTTATTATTGCCTCTAGGGCATATTTCCAACAGTCTCCCACTTGCACTAGAGTCAATAATCTAGTTCACATCGATATGTGATTAACACTCAAGGTCACATCCCCATGTGACTAACACCCAAAGAGTTTACTAGAGTCAATAATCTAGTTCACATTTACCATGTGATTAACACTCGATGAGTTCTGGGTTTGATCATGTTATGCTTGTGAGAGAGGTTATAGTCAACGGGTCTGAACCTTTCAGATCCATGTGTGCTTTACAAATCTCTATGTCATCTCCTAGATGCAGCTACCACGTTCTATTTGGAGCTATTCCAAATAACTGTTCTACTTGGAGCTATTCTAAATTGTTGCTCCATTATACGTATCCGGTATCTCTACTCAGAGCTATCCGGATAGGTGTTAAGCTTGCATCGACGTAACCCTTTACGACGAACTCTTTTACCACCTCCATAATTGAGAAAATTCCTTAGTCCACTAGTTACTAAGGATAACTTTGATCGCTGTCCTGTGATCCATTCTTGGATCACTCTTGTACCCCTTGACTGACTCATGGTAAAGCACACTTTAGGTGCAGTACACAGCATAGCATACTGTAGAGCCTATGTCTTAAGCATAGGGGACGATCTTCGTTCCTTTCTCTCTATTCTGCCATGGTCGAGCTTTAAGTCTTAACTTCATACCTTACAACTCAGGCAAGAACTCCTTCTTTGACTGATCCATCTTGAACACCTTCAAGATCACATCAAGGCATGTGCTCAATTGAAAGTACTATTAAGCGTTTTGATCTATCCTTATAGATCTTGATGCTCAGTGTTCAAGTAGCTTAATCCAGGTTTTCCATTGAAAACACTTTCCAAATAACCCTATATGCTTTCCAGAAATTCTACGTCATTTCTGATCATTAATATGTCAACAACATATACTCATCAGAAATTCTATAGTGCTCCCACTCACTTCTTTGGAAATACAAGTTTCTCATAAACTTTGTATACACCCAAAATCTTTGATCATCATCAAAGCATACATTCCAACTCCGAGATGCTCACTCCAGTCCTCAGAAGGATTGCTGGAGCTTTGCATACTTATTAGCATATTTCAGGATAGACAAAACCTTCCGGTTGTATCACATACAACCTTTCCTCAAGAATCGTCGAGGAAACAATGTTTTGACATCCTATCTGCAAGATTTCATAAATAATGCAGTAATTGCTAATATAATTCCAACAGACTCTTAGCATCGCTACGAGTGAGAAAGTCTCATCGTAGTCAACTCCTTGAACTTGTCGAAAAACATCTTAACGACAAGTCGAGCTTTCTCAATGGTGACACTTACCATCATTGTCCATCTTCCTTTTAAAATCCATATGTACCTAACAGCCTTACGACCATCAAGTAGTTCTGCCAAAGTCTACACTTTGTTTTCATACATGGATCCTCTCTCGGATTATATGGCCTCGAGCCATTTATCGGAATCCGGGCCCACCATCGCTTCTCCATAGCTCGTAGGTTCATTGTTGTCTAGCAACATGACTTCCTAGACAGGGTTACGTACCACTTTGAAGTAGTATGCATCCTTGTCCTCCCACGAGGTTTGGTAGTGACTCGATCCGAAGTTTCATGATCACTATCATAAGCTTCCACTTCAGTTGGTGTACGTGCCACAGGAACAACTTCCTGTGCCCTGCTACACACTTGTTGAAGTGACGATTCAATAACCTCATCAAGTCTCCACCATCCTCCCACTCAACTTTTCGAGAGAAACCTTTCCTCGAGAAAGGACCCGATTCTAGAAAAAATCCATATTGCTTTCGGATCTGAATTAGGAGGTATACCCAACTGTTTTGGGTGTCCTATGAAGATGCATTTTATCTGCTTTGGGTTCGAGCTTATCAACCTGAAACCTTTTCACATAAGCGTCGCAGCCCCAAACTTTCAAGAAACGGCAACTTAGGTTTCTCCAAACCATAGTTCATACGGTGTCATCTCAACGAAATTATGTGGTGCCCTATTTTAAAGTGAATGTGGTTGTCTCTAATGCCTAACCCATGAACGATAGTGGTAACTCGATAAGAGACATCATGGTACGCACCATATCCAATAGGGTGCAACTATGATGTTCGGACACACCATCACACTATGGTGTTCCAGCCGGTATTAATTATGAAACAATTTCCACAATGTCTTAATTGTGTGCCAAAACTCGTAACTCAGATATTCATCTCTATGACCGTATCATAGACATTTTATCCTCTTGTCACAATGATCTTCTACTTCACTTGAAATTACTTGAACCTTTCAATAATTCAGACTCGTGATTCATCAAGTAAATATACTCAACATCTACTCGAATCATCTGTGAAGTAAGAACATAAGGATATTCACTGCATGCCTCAGCACTCATTGGACTGCACACATCAAAATGTGTTACTTCCAACAAGTTGCTATCTTGTTCCATCTTACTGAAAACGAGGCTTTTCAGTCATCTTGCCCATGTGGTATGATTTGCATGTCCCAAGTGATTCAAAATCAAGTGAGTCAAAACGGTCCATTTGCATGGAGTTTCTTCATGCATATACACCAATAGACATGGTTCGCATGTCTCAAACTTTTCAAAAACGAGTGAGCCCAAAGATCCATCAATATGGAGCTTCTTCATGCGTTTTATACCGATATGACTTACGTGGCAGTGCCACAAGTAGGTGGTACTATCATTACTATCTTTTGGCATGAACATGTGTATCACTACGATCGAGATTTAATAAACCATTCATTTTAGGTGTAAGACCATTGAAGGTATTATTCAAATAAACAGAGTAACCATTATTCTCCTTAAATGAATAACCGTATTGCAATAGACGTAATCCAATCATGTCTATGCTCAACGCAAACACCAAATAACAGTTATTTAGGTTTAACACCAATCTCTTTGGTAGAGGGAGCGTGCGATGCTTGATCATATCAAGCTTGGAAAAACTTCCAACACATATCGTCAGCTCACCTTTAGCTAGTCTCCGTTTATTCCGTAGCCTTTTGTTTCGAGTTACTAACACTTAGCAACCGAACCGGTATCTAATACCCTGGTGCTACTAGGAGTACTAGCAAAGTACACATTAACACAATGTATATCCAATATACTTCTATCGACCTTGCCAGCCTTCTTATCTACCAAGTATCTAGGGTAATTCTGCTCTAGTGGTTGTTCCCCTTATTACAGAAGCACTTAGTCTCGGGTTTGGGTTTTACCTTGGGTTTCTTCACTAGAGCAGCAGCTGATTTTCCGTTTCATGAAGTATCCCTTCTCGCCCTTGCCCTTCTTGAAACTAGTGGTTTCACCAACCATCAACAATTGATGCTCCTTCTTGATTTCTACTTTCGCGGTGTCAAACATCGCGAATACCTCAAGGATCATCATATCTATCCCTGATATGTTATAGTTCATCACGAAGCTCTAACAGCTTGGTGGCAATGACTTTGGAGAACCATCACTGTCTTATCTGGAAGATCAACTCCCACTCGATTCAAATGATTGTTGTACTCAGACAATCTGAGCACAAGCTCAACAATTGAGCTTTTCTCCTTAGTTTGCAGGTTAAGAAAGTCATCGGAGGTCTTATACCTCTTGACATGGGCACGAGCCTGAAATCCCAATTTCAGCCCTCAAAACATCTCATATGTTTCGCGATGTTTCAAAAACATCTTTGGTGCCTCAACTCTAAACCGTTTAACTGAACTATCATGTAGTTATCAAAACATGTATGTCAGATGTTCGCAACAACCACAGACAACGTTCGAGGTTCAGCACACTGAGCAGTGCATTAAGGACATAAGACTTCTATGAAGCAATGAGGACAATCCTCAGTTTACGGACCTAGTCCGCATAATTGCTACTATCAACTTTCAACTAAACTTTCTCTAGGAACATATCTAAACAGTAGAACTATAGCGTGAGCTACGACATAATTTGCAAAAACCTTTTGACTATGTTCAGGATAATTAAGTTCATCTTATGAACTCCCACTTAGATAGACATCCCTCTAGTCATCTAAGTGATTACATGATCCGAGTCAGACTAGGCCGTGTCCGATCATCACGTGAGACGGACTAGTCATCATCGGTGAACATCTTCATGTTGATCGTATCTTCTATACGACTCATGTTCGACCTTTCGGTCTCCGTGTTCCGAGGCCATGTCTGTACATGCTAGGCTCGTCAAGTTAACCCTAAGTGTTTCGCGTGTGTTCCGAGGCCATGTCTGTACATGCTAGGCTCGTCAACACCCGTTGTATTTGAACGTCTGAATAAAACACCCGATCATCACGTGATGTTTTGAAACAGCGAACTGTCGCAACGGTGCACAGTTAGGGGAGAACACTTCTTGGAATTGTTGTAAGGGATCATCTTATTTACTACCGTCGTTCTAAGCAAATAAGATGTATAAACATGATAAACATCACATGCAATCAAATAGTGACATGATATGGCCATCATCACTTTGCTCCTTTTGATCTCCATCTTCGGGGCTCCATGATCATCATCGTCACCGGCATGACACCATGATCTCCATCATCATGATCTCCATCATCGTGTCTTCATGAAGTTGCCTCGCCAACTATTACTTCTACTACTATGGCTAACGGTTAGCAATAAAGTAAAGTAATTACATGACGTTTAAGTTGACACGCAGGTCACAAATAAATAAAGACAACTCCTATGGCTCCTGCCGGTTGTCATACTCATCGACATGCAAGTCGTGATTCCTATTACAAGAACATGATCAATCTCATACATCACATATCACATCCTTTTTGGCCATATCACATCACATAGCATACCCTGCAAAAACAAGTTAGACGTCCTCTAATTGTTGTTTGCATGTTTTACGTGGCTGCTATGGGTTTCTAGCAAGAACGTTTCTTACCTACGCATGAACCACAACGTGATATGCCAATTGCTATTTACCCTTCATAAGGACCCTTTTCATCGAATCCGATCTGACTAAAGTGGGAGAGACAGACACCCGCCAGCCACCTTATGCAACTAGTGCATGTTTGTCGGTGGAACCGGTCTCACGTAAGCGTACGTGTAAGGTTGGTCCGGGCCGCTTCATCCCACGATGCCGCCGAATCAAGATAAGACTAGTAACGGCAAGCATATTGAACAATATCGACGCCCACAACTACTTTGTGTTCTACTCGTGCAAAGAATCTACGCAATAGACCTAGCTCATGATGCCACTGTTGGGGAACGTAGCAGAAATTCAAAATTTTTCCTTCGTAACACCAAGATCTATCTATGGAGAGACCAGCAACGAGTAGAAGGAGAGTGCATCTACATACCCTTGTAGATCGCTAAGCGGAAGCGTTCAAGTGAACGGGGTTGATGGAGTCGTACTCGTCGTGATTCAGATCACCGATGATCCTAGTGCCGAACGGACGGCACCTCCGCGTTCAACACACGTACAGCTCGACGATGTCTCCCACGCCTTGATCCAGCAAGGAGAGAGGGAGAGGTTGAGGAAGACTCCATCCAGCAGCAGCACAACGGCGTGGTGGTGATGGAGGAGCGTGGCAATCCTGCAGGGCTTCGCCAAGCACCTACGGGAGAGGAGGAGGTGTCACGGGAGGGAGGGAGGCGCCAAGGGCTCGGGTATGGATGCCCTCCCTCCCCTCCACTATATATAGGGGCAGGGGAGAGGGGGGAGGCGCAGCCTTGCCCCCTCCTCCAAGGAAGGGGTGCGGCTAAGGAGGGGGGAGGAGTCCATCCTCCCCAAGGCACCTCGGAGGTGCCTTCCCCTTTTAGGACTCTCCCCTTTTTCCTATATCTTGGCGCATGGGCCTCTAGGGGCTGGTGCCCTTGGCCCATGTAGGCCAAGGCGCACCCCCTACAGCCCATGTGGCCCCCCGGGGCAGGTGGCCCCACCCGGTGGGCCCCCGGGACCCTTCCGGTGGTCCCGGTACAATACCGATGACCCCAAAACTTGTCCCGATGGCCGAAACAGGACTTCCTATATATAAATCTTTACCTCCGGACCATTCCGGAACTCCTCGTGACGTCCGGGATCTCATCCGGGACTCCGAACAACATTCGGTAACCATATACAAACTTCCTTTATAACCCTAGCATCATCGAACCTTAAGTGTGTAGACCCTACGGGTTCGGGAGACATGTAGTCATGACCGAGATGTTCTCCGGTCAATAACCAACAGCGGGATCTGGATACCCATGTTGGCTCCCACATGTTCCACGATGATCTCATCGGATGAACCACGATGTCAAGGACTCAATCAATCCCGTATACAATTCCCTTTGTCTAGCGGTATGGTACTTGCCCGAGATTCGATCGTCGGTATACCGATACCTTGTTCAATCTCGTTATCGGCAAGTCTCTTTACTCGTTCCGTAACACATCATCCCGTGATCAACCCCTTGGTCACATTGTGCACATTATGATGATGTCCTACCGAGTGGGCCCAGAGATACCTCTCCGTTTACACGGAGTGACAAATCCCAATCTCGATTCGTGCCAACCCAACAGACACTTTCACAGATACCCGTAGTGTACCTTTATAGCCACCCAGTTACGTTGTGACGTTTGGCACACCCAAAGCACTCCTACGGTATCCGGGAGTTGCACAATCTCATGGTCTAAGGAAATGATACTTGACATTAGAAAAGCTTTAGCATACGAACTACATGATCTTGTGCTAGGCTTAGGATTGGGTCTTGTCCATCACATCATTCTCCTAATGATGTGATCCCGTTATCAACGACATCCAATGTCCATGGTCAGGAAACCGTAACCATCTATTGATTAACGAGCTAGTCAACTAGAGGCTTACTAGGGACATGGTGTTGTCTATGTATCCACACATGTATCTGAGTTTCCTATCAATACAATTCTAGCATGGATAATAAACGATTATCATGAACAAGGAAATATAATAATAATCAATTTATTATTGCCTCTAGGGCATATTTCCAACACAAAGCTATTTGGCCGAGTGACTCGGCTTTCTTCCCTGGTATAACTCCATGAAAGCTCATGTTACTAGTGCTCAGTCGGGACATCGGAATGCCCATTCCTTTCAGTGTGTCTGCATACAACAAATTCAGCCCGCTTCCATCGTCCATCAGCACTTTTGTCAGTCGAGTGCCTTCGACAACTGGATCGACCACCAAAGCTTGCCTCCCAGGGGTGGCAATATGAGTCGGATGATCAGATTGATCGAATGTGATGGGTATTTGGGACCATTTCAGATAATTTGCTTTTGCTGGGGCAACCATGTTCACCTCTCGGTTAATGACTTTCAGTCGACTCCTGCTTTCCACATCTGCAAAGATCATCAGAGTGGAGTTGATATGCGGATATCCTTCCTCACTGACCTCCTTGTCTTCGGCCTTGTCCGACTCCTTCTCCTTGTCCTTAGACTGTTTTCCCTGAAACTGCTGGATCAGGAGTCGACATTGGCGAGTGGTGTGCTTCGGGTAGATGATATTCCCCTCTTCGTCTTTCTTCGTGTGGATGTGACATGGCATATCCATTACATCGTTCCCTTCTTTATCCTTTACCTTCTTGGGGTTCCAGGATCCTTTTGGTTTCCCCTTAAACTTTCCCTGAGTCACGGCCAGAGCCTCTCCAGGAGCTGCCGGTTCAGCCTTCCGCTTCTGTTTCCGACTGGTGTTTCCTTTTTCCGACTGACTCGGCTTGTGCTTGCCGCTTCGGAGTCGGTCTTCTTCTTCGCCGTTGGCGTACTTGGTAGCAATCTCCATCATCCGACTCAAGGTCATGTCACCGGTTCGACCAAACTTCAAACTCAGTTCTCTGTTCTTGACGCCATCTTTGAAGGCGCAGACTGCCTGATGATCAGACACATTCTCCACAGTGTGGTGCAAAGTGATCCATCTCAAAATATACTCTCTGAGAGTCTCATTAGCCTTCTGTACGCAGACTTGCAACTCTGTCAATCCAGCTGGTCGCTTGCAAGTTCCTTCAAACGTTCTGATGAACACTCGGGACAGATCTTCCCAAGTGTAAATGCTGCTAGGAGGTAATTGAGTCAACCATGCCCTGGCAGAACCTTCCAGCATGAGGGGCAAATGCTTCATGGCCACCTCGTCGTTCCCACCACCAATCCGAACTGCCACTCGGTAGTCTTCAAGCCAAGTTTCAGGCTTAGACTCACCAGTGAACTTGCTGACTCCTGTTGCCAACCTGAAATTGGGAGGGATAACTGCGGCTCTGATAGCTCTGCTGAAACATTCAGGACCAGAAACATGCACTCGACTGCTTGTGGGTGCATCTCTGTCGAGTCCGCCTCGATGGGCTCTGTTCCGGTCGACCAAACCTTGCACGATAATGGATCGCGCGTCGAAGCCTGGTTCTCTGGGGTCGACTGGAACCCTTCGCCCTGTACTGAACTGACGCCTGTCATCTTGCTGCCGAGGAGCGTAAGACCCACCCCTCGGAGGGGAATGGGGCACTCGACGCCTATCATCTCGGTCGAGTCGGTCACCATATTGGCCTCGCCGATTCTCGTGCCCCTCACGCCACGGAGGCGATCTGGGACTGTGAGCCGACTGAACCGTATTCGCAGTGATGGATCGACTGTGAATTCTGTTGCGCGACTGAGACACGGCTGAATTCTGATCTCCTGCTGCCCGGAGCAGATCCCTGATCTGCATCAAACCTCTGCCAGCTTCCGACTGAGAAGGCTGGATGGACTCTGCTATACGGGTCGCAGCTGCTAAATTCTGGATTGGGGTTCGATATACCTGAGTCGGCGGGAAGAGTTGACGTCGCCTGGTGTCGGGAACTCGTTGCCGCGCGCGCTCGTCGAGTGCTCGCTGAAGATTCTCCAGTCGAGTGCGTTCGGCCAAATTGGCCAGACGTGCCTCCTCCAAGGCACGAGCCTCGGGGGTTTCTCCTGCGATGGGAGTACGCAGGGCATCCACGTTCCTGCGGCGAAGTTCCTCTCTTTGCAGAGAGTCGAGTGGCTCGAGCTGGTACTCTTCGTGGCCTCGTGCGGGGTCGCCTCCGTCACCTGCTCCATCATCACGGGCGAAGCCAGGGGGACTGCGGGGCCCGTCGACCATCAAGATTTCCGCCGCTGGATCACTGCTATCGCACTCGGATGCAGTCCCTACGGAGCCAGTCGACAGATCGAACAAGCCGTAGAGAGATTCGTCGGGCTCGATTGCCGCAACTTGGATGGTGGCCGACTGGCGAGCCACCGCGTGCCTCACCCATCGCTGAAGCCTCGACCGGCCCGAGCGCTTGCGCTGGCGGGAGACTGGGAGGGTGGACGATGGAGGAGTCATCCGATACGGGGTCGACGGTTGCCGCAGCAGAACGCCGCGGACACATGCGCGAAAATGCGTCGCATCGCGGACGGGGAGCGCATCAACGTCGAGTGGAGCCTCCTGGAGCCAGGCGGAATCGTCGGCGATGAAGGTGAGAGTGCCGAGACAGACCTCTCGACCCTCGACCAAAACTCCAGCAGCCACCATGATGAAAGTACTCGGAAGAATCGCAACTTCTCCACAAAATCGCTAAAACACCTGCCCCAAGGTGGGCGCCAACTGTCGTGGTTCTAAGCCTGACAGTAGAGTGGGGGGTAGGTATGGAGAGGCAAGGTCCTAGCTATGGAGAGGTTGTAAACACAAGGGATGTACGAGTTCATGCCCTTCTCAGAGGAAGTAATAGCCCTACGTCTCGGAGCCCGGAGGCGGTCGAGTGGATTATGAGTATATGAGTTACAAGGTGCCGAACCCCTCTACCTGTGGAGGGGGGTGGCTTATATAGAGTGCGCCGGGACCCCAGTCAGCCCACGTAGGAGAGGGTTTAAGGTGAGTTAAGTCCGGGGCGTTACTGATAACGCCTCACATAAAGTGTCTTTACTACCATAAATTCTACTTAATTACAGGCCGTTGCAGTGCAGAGTGCCTCTTGACCTTCTGGTGGTCGAGTGAGTCTTCATGGTCGAGTCCTTCAAGTCAGTCGAGTGAGTCCCTCGTTGGTCGACTGGAAGGCGACCTCTTCTAAGGGTGTCCTTGGGTAAGGTACTTAGATAAGGTTCATGACCCTACCCTAGGTACATGACCCCATCAACCGGCCCTGCTCAGACTATGAGCACCAAATCAGGAAGGCACATCGAGCATGAGTACAGAAGGAGTCGAGCTCGAGCTCGAGCCAAGCAGCTGGCAAAAAATGCGGGAAAACCGTTCCCCATCTGGAGAACAGGCGACACAATTGATCCCCCCGCTTGTTGTGCCAACAACACATAAGAGTACGGACACCCTATATATATGTGGGCAAACCATTA
The DNA here is from genome assembly GCF_018294505.1 of Triticum aestivum. NCBI lineage: Eukaryota > Viridiplantae > Streptophyta > Magnoliopsida > Poales > Poaceae > Triticum > Triticum aestivum. The sequence continues at coordinate 88,396,601 of NC_057797.1, forward strand.
ATGTTCCCTAGCTGGGCAATCTGGTAATAACCGAGGAGTATATAATGCAGGCTGAAATGCTCGGTATGACTGTTGGACAATTCCTCGAGATCGAGCCCATGTCTCCGCTTAGAGAGGAGGAAATAAAACGGAAATATGTCCGCGGTGAACCTTTGGTCAAGCCCGAGGAGGTCAAGAACCTCCCAACAAGAATGTATGAATTGCATCAATGGTACATGAAAATTTGCAAGACCCACAATCTACAATCCCTCATGGTGAAAGTCAAGGAAGAGGATTACTTCCATAAGCTAGCTCTGTCTATTGAGTATACAGAACTGTTTCAGTTATTCAATTATGACGCACTCGACAAATCTATCGTCAGTTGCTATTGTCTGTAAGTGATTTCTTTCTGTAATTTAAGTCTCAAGCTAGTTGTAGTGCTCTCGTCGATCATTACCTGTAATTAACCTGACTATATTTTTTCTGTGATATTATGCAGGATGAAGATGTTCGAAATGAGAAAAGCTGGACATCATGGCATTGGGTTCATTGACCCAAATACCATTAATGAAGAGACATGGTCATATGAACGTTATAAACAAGAAGTAGAGAATAACATGCTAGAGTTCTTGAAGCGCCTCAATAGCAATGCAGATATACTACTTCGTTACAACTTTCAGTGAGTCCACACTGTCTTATACTACAAATTCTGTTTTTGTTACTAGCTAGATACCACTGGATCTTGCTAGACATTAAAGTGCGAATGCAGGTTTCACTGGATCTTGGTAGACATTAAAGTTAAAGAAGGAAAAGTTGAAGTACTGGACTCACTGCTTAAAGAAGCTAAAGAGTACTCAATCATGAAGGGGATAGTCAACAGGTAATTTCAATCTCATTATATATATGTCCTGATATCAACTAATTAATAACTCATTTATTCATTTTCTTTGCCGGCGGGCCGGCAGGGCTTGGCAAAAGTTCATCGAAGACGTTCCAGGCCCGTTCAGAGATAAACTGTATTGGTATCGACCCATGGTAATTAATTAAGTAGTACTATAGCTAGCTACCATGCATTCTCTTTAATTCTATAGTTTCAATAACGTTAATTATCAGGCTTGATTAATTATTATCTGATTGAACTCTATTCTCGTACAGGCCATGAAGCAGGAGTCGGGGAATGATTTATATGCATACTACGTTTGCAAGAACATTCGCATGATGAGATCCCAAAGGAGCACATCTGATAGACAGATATGTGTACGTTTGCCAGAACACACTATATACAATTTTTACATCATTATCGATATCTAGTCACACAACTAATACATGCATATTGATCTCCTTCTTAACAGTTCAATAAGGTGCGGCAGAAGCTCCTACCAATGAATCACGTACGAGCAATTGCAGAGGAAATAGCGGGATTTTTTCTCAACCAAGTCATAGATTCTAGAGAAGAATTCCATTACCAGCTACCGCACTAATGCCTCCATGTAGGAGAAATTGTATATACTAAATTGTATATATATACACGTACATGCATGTGTATGTGTGAATATGGTGGTGCGAGACATTCGATGATATGTATATATATATATGATCGATTCTACGAGAAATTCTATTTATATATATATATGCATAACACGCACAATATGTAGTATTATAAAATATCAACAAACGAAAAAGAATTAAATGGAAAACATAAAATTAAAGAAAACACAAAAGATAAAACCAAAATCTCCCAAACATTTAGTACTGGTTGATATTACCAATCGGTACTAATGGTCTACCCGCACCCGGGCCTGGCTCATGCCACGTGGTGACAGTTTAGCATCGGTTCATGACGAACCGGTAGTGGGGGGCTTTAGTCTCCACTCTTTAGTGCCGGTTGCGGAACCGGCACTAAAGGCCCTTACGCTAAAGCCCGGTTCTGCACTAATGGGCACCTCCGGCAGCGAGCGCAAGCTGATTCCCAGCATCGCGGAGGAGGGCCGCCGACGGCAGCTTCCCTTCGGTCTCCTTAAGGCAGTCATGAACTTGTGAGTCCACTGATATATACTCCATGCAAAGCACAGACCGAGTGATGGTGGTGCTGAATGTATCGTCCTGAATGTGCAGGCACTTCCCTGGGCTTGACAAGGGGAAGGGGCTGTACTTTCTCTTCGTCAAGTCGGAGACCAAGACGCCGGGCGGGCTGACGGCGTGGCCGATGCTGACAAGCATTTGCAAGAGCGAGCAGTTCAAGGACCCCTTGCGCGACCACACGAGCCCGAGGGCGGCCTTGCTCTGCGCGGACACGTCCCAGAGCATGTACGCGCAGATGGTGTGCGGCCTGTGCCAGCGCCGCGACGTCCTCCGCGTCGGCGCCGCGTTCGCCTCCGGCCTACCTGCCCAGTGGCGGAGCCAGAAAAAATCGGACAAGGGGGGCCGAGTATTGTTGAAGCTTGTTGAGGCGGGCCAATCCATTAAAAAACCCCATTTTAGTAAAAAAAATCATTGTTACTGTTCATATTAGGCCTAAATCTCTGATGTCAGGAGGGCCAGGGCCCTGGCTGGCACCCCTGCTGCGCGTCATTCGCTTCCTCCAGCTCAACTGGGAGCAGCTCGCCACCGACATCGAGGCCGGCACGCTCGCCCCGTGCGTGAGCGACGCGTCGGTGCGCGAGGCGGTTGCCGGCATGCTCCGCCGCCCGGACCCCGAGCTCGCCCAGCTCGTCCGGGATGAGTGCCGCACGGGCGAATGGGCCGGCATCGTCCCGCGCATCTGGCCCAACGCGAGGTACCTCGAGGCCATCGTCACCGGCGCCATGGCGCAGTACGTTCCGGCCTTGGAATACTACGCCGGCGGCCTGCCGTTGGTGTCCATCTCCTACGCGTCCTCCGAGTGCTACTTCGGCATCAATCTTCAGCCGCTGTGCAACCCGACCGACGTGTCCTACACGGCTACACCATCATGCCCAACTAGGCCTACCTCGAGTTCCTCCGCGTGGACGACGCGACCACAGGAGAGGCCGTGGAGGCTGAAGGTGACGCGGCCCGGCTGGTGGACCTCGCCCGCGTGGAGGCTGGGCGGGAGTACTAGCTGGTGATCACCACCTACGCGGGGCTCAACCGGTACCGCGTCGGCGACGTGCTCCGCGTGGCGGGCTACCACAACGCCGCTGCACGCTTCACGTTCGGCAGAACTCCTTTTTACTGTTGTCTATCTCGTTTTTACCGTTGTGTATCTCGTTTGAACGATGTGCCTCGATTGTTATTGATCTGATGTGTGTGGTTTTCACTTCCTTCTTTATTAAATCGTGCTTTGTTTGATATTCCAATTTTGTACGTAGAGTTGCTCATCCTTAGCTGTCTAGGTGTCATTTTTTTTTCAAAAAAAGGGTTCCCCGGCCTCTGCATCAGAGAGATGCATGCGGCCATCTTATTAACCAAACAAAAATTCGAACAAGGTTCCAAAGTCTTCAACTGACAAAACAAAAAAGAGAAAGCTCACACAGAGCTAAAAAGGCTAGAAACACCCACTAGCCAAAAAAGAAAAACCACGACCGTCTGGCTAAAGAAAGATAGGTAAACTAATTGCCTATCCTATTACATGACCGCCATCCAAACCGGCTGAAGATATTCCGAGCTACCATCTCCCAGCGGACAGATCCAGTAACCAAATGCTCCCTGTCCTCCGTCAGAGTGAGTAGCGACCACGAACGGATCAGTGTGGTGGCTCAGAAAATAACCTGCAAAAAGTGAATACGTGATATTATGTTAAACACCAAATCATTTCTGCAATTCCAGATAGACCACAGCAAGGCGCAAACTCCAACACGAATATGTCGCGCTAGTTCTGGCTCAATCCCATTAAGCCATATCCCAAATAACGCATTGACCGAGTTCGGTGGAGTAATCTTAAAAGCAATGTGGACTGTCCGCCAAAGAACTTTGGCTAACGGGCAATCAAAAAAGAGGTGTTGAATCGTCTCATCCCGATCACAGAAACTACACCTAGTAGGTCCTGTCCAATTACGCTTTATCAGGTTGTCCTTGGTTAAAATAACTTGTTTATGGACAAACCACATAAACACTTTTTATTTTCAAAGGCACTTTAACATCCCAAACATGCTTAGAGGTAGGAATGGAGGACGAATTAATAACATCAATATACATTGATTTAACTGTGAAAACTCCAGACCTAGCCAACTTCCAGCGTAATTTATTGGGTTGTTGGGAAAGCTGAACCTCCATCAGTCTCCTAACTAGATGGAGCCATGATTCCCAACGATTGCCCGCTAGCGACCGTCTGAACTGAATATTAAGGGGGATAGATTGAAATCCTGTTGCAACGAACACCTCACGTCGTTGAACAATACGATATAAAGACGGATATTGAATGGCCAAGGGTGTCTCTACGAGCCAAGTATCCTCCCAGAATCGCGTACTAGCACCATTGCCAATAATAAACTTTGTCCTATTAAAAAAGGACTGTTTGACTTTCATCAGTCCTCTCCAAAAAGGCGAGTCGGTCGGCCTGACTGTAACCTGGGACAAAGTTTTTATGTGGAGGTACTTGCTACGAAGGATTTGCGCCCACGTGGCATCAGTCTCAGAAGACAGTTTCCAGAGCCACTTACTAAGGAGACATCTGTTCTTAACTTCAAGATTCTCTATCCCGAGACCCCCTTGATCTTTCGGCCTACAGATGATATCCCATTTAGCTAGCCGGTATTTTCTTTTTAAATCATCACCCTGCCAAAAGAAACGCGATCGATAAAAGTCCAGTCGTTTCTTGACACTAACAGGGACTTCAAAGAACGATAAGAGAAATATAGGCATACTCGTGAGTACCGAGTTAATCAAAATTAATCGGCCACCGTATGACATGAGCTTGCCCTTCCAGCAACTCAGCTTCTTCTCAAAACGGTCTTCGACGCACTTCCATTCTTGGTTCGTCAGCCTATGATGGTGGATCGTGATACCTAAGTAAGAGAAAGGTAACTCCCCCAACTCGCACCCAAACAATTGTTGGGGAACGTAGCAGAAATTCAAAATTTTCCTACGCGTCACCAAGATCTATCTATGGAGAAACCAGCTACGAGTAGAAGGAGAGTGCATCTACATACCCTTGTAGATCGCTAAGCGGAAGCGTTCAAGTGAACGGGGTTGAAGGAGTCGTTCTCGTCGTGATTCAAATCACCGATGATCAAGTGCCGAACGCACGGCACCTCCGCGTTCAACACACGTACAGCCCGGTGACGTCTCCCACGCCTTGATCCAGCAAGGAGAGAGGGAGAGGTTGAGGAAGACTCCATCCAACAGCAGCACAACGGCGTGGTGGTGGTGGAGGAGCGTGGCAATCCTGCAGGGCTTCGCCAAGCACCGCGGGAGAGGAGGAAGACTTGGGAGAGGGGAAGGGCTGCGCCAGAACTTCGTGTATAGCTCCCATGCGCCTCCCCACTATATATAGGGGTGGAGGGGCTGGTTTCTTGCCCTCCAAGTCCATTGGGGCGTTGGCCAAGGTGGGAGGAAAGAAATCTCATTATTTCCTTCCCCACCGATTGTTATCCCCCCTTTTTAGGGATCTTGATCTTATCCCTTCGGGATATGATCTTATTCCTTCTAAGGGGGATCTTGGTGCGCCTTGACCAGGGGTGTGGGGCCTTGCCCCTACTACCCACGTCCATGTGGGTCCCCCATGCAGGTGGGCCCCACTCCGGAACCTTCTAGAACCTTCCCGGTACAATACCGAAAAATCCCGAACATTTTCCGGTGGCCAAAATAGGACTTCCCATATATAAATCTTTACCTCCGGACCATTCCGGAACTCCTCGTGACGTCCGGGATCTCATCCGGGACTCCGAACAACATTCGGTAACCACATACAAACTTCCTTTATAACCCTAGCGTCATCGAACCTTAAGTGTGTAGACCCTACGGGTTCGGGAGACATGTAGACATGACCGAGACGTTCTCCGGTTAATAACCAACAGCGGGATCTGGATACCCATGATGGCTCCCACATGTTCCACGATGATCTCATCGGATGAACCACGATGTCAAGGACTTAATCAATCCCGTATTCAATTCCCTTTGTCTATCGGTATGTTACTTGCCCGAGATTCGATCGTCGGTATCCAATACCTTGTTCAATCTCGTTACCAGCAAGTCACTTTACTCGTTCCGTAACACATCATCCCGTGATCAACTCCTTGGTCACATTGCGCATATGATGATGTCCTACCGAGTGGGCCCAGAGATACCTCTCCGTTTACACGTAGTGACAAATCCCAGTCTCGATCCGCATAAAACAATAGATACTTTCGGAGATACCTGTAGTGCACCTTTATAGTCACCCAGTTACGTTGTGACGTTTGATACACCCAAAGAACTCCTACGGTATCCAGGAGTTACACGCTCTCATGGTCGAAGGAAGAGATACTTGACATTGGCAAAGCTCTAGCAAATGAACTACACGATCTTTTGTGCTAGTCTTAGGATTGGGTCTTGTCCATCACATCATTCTCCTAATGATGTGATCCCGTTATCAACGACATCCAATGTCCATAGCCAGGAAACCATGACTATCTATTGATCACAACGAGCTAGTCAACTAGAGGCTCACTAGGGACATATTGTGGTCTATGTATTCACACGTGTATTACGATTTCCGGATAATACAGTTATAGCATGAATAAAAGACAATTATCATGAACAAGGAAATATAATAATAACACTTTTATTATTGCCTCTAGGGCATATTTCCAACAGTCTCCCACTTGCACTAGAGTCAATAATCTAGTTCACATCGCCATGTGATTAACACTCACAGGTCACATCGCCATGTGACTAACACCCAAGAGTTTACTAGAATCAGTAGTCTAGTTCACATCACTATGTGATTAATACTCAATGAGTTTTAGGTTTGATCATGTTGCTTGTGAGAGAGGTTTTAGTCAACGGGTCCGAACCTTTCAGATCCGTGTGTGTTTTACAAATCTCTATGTCATCTCCTAGATGTAGCTACCACGCTCTATTTGGAGCTAATCCAAATAACTGTTCTACTTGGAGCTATTCTAAATTGTTGCTCCATTATATCTATCCGGTATCTCTACTCAGAGCTATCCGGATAGGTGTCAAGCTTGCATCGACGTAACCCTTTACGACGAACTCTTTTACCACCTCCATAATCGAGAAAAATTCCTTAGTCCACTAATTTCTAAGGATAACTTTGACCGCTGTCCTGTGATCCATTCTTGGATCACTCTTGTACCCCTTGACTGACTCATGGCAAGGCACACTTCAGGTGCGGTACTCAGCATGGCATACTGTAGAGCCTACGTCTAAAGTATAGGGGACGACCTTCGTCCTTTCTCTCTTTTCTGCCGTGGTCGAGCTTTAAGTCCTAACTTCGTACCTTACAACTCAGGCAAGAACTCCTTCTTTGACTGGTCCATCTTGAACACCTTCAAGATCATGTCAAGGTATGTGCTCATTTGAAAGTATTATTAAGCATTTTGATCTATCCTTATAGATCTTGATGCTCAATGTTCAAGTAGCTTAATCCAGGCTTTCTATTGAAAAACACTTTCAAAATAACCCTATATGCTTTCCAGAAATTCTACATCATTTCTGATCAACATGTATTCATCAGAAATTCTATAGTGCTCCCACTCACTTCTTTGGAAATACAAGTTTCTCATAAACTTTGTACAAACCCAAAATCTTTGATCATCATCAAAGCATACATTCCAACTCCGAGATGCTCACTCCGGTCCTTAGAAGGATCGCTGGAGCTAGCATACCTTTTAGCATCCTTAGGATCGACAAAAACTTTCTGATTGTATTACATACAACCTTTCCTCACGAAAACTGGTAAGGAAACTCGTTTTGATATCCATCTGCCAGATTTCATAAATACAGCTAATGCTAACATGAATCCGACGGACTTTAAGCATCGCTACGGATGAGAAAATCTCATCGTAGTCAACTCCTTGAACTTGTGAAAAACTTTTCGCCACAAGTCGAGCTTCATGGACGGTGACATTACCATCCACGTCCGTCTTCTTCTTAAAGATCCATTTATCTTAATGGCTTGCCGATCATCGGGCAAGTCCACCAAAGTCCATGGATCCGTTCTCGGATTTTATGGCCTCGAGCCATTTATCGGAATCCGGGCCCACCATCGCTTCTCCATAGCTCGTAGGTTCATTGTTGTCCAGCAACATGACTTCCAAGACAGGATTACGTACCACTCTGAAGTAGTACGCATCCTTGTCATCCCACAAGGTTTGGTAGTGACTTGATCCGAAGTTTCATGATCAATATCATAAGCTTCCACTTCAATTGGTGTAGGTGCCACAGGAACAACTTCCTGTGCCCTGCCACACACTAGTTGAAGAGATGATTCAATAACCTCATCAAGTCTCGACCATCCTCCCACTCAACTCTTTCGAGAGAAACCTTTCCTCGAGAAAGGACCTGATTCAAGAAACAATCCTTTATTGCTTTTGGATCTGAGACAGGAGTTATACCCAACTGTTTTGGGTGTCCTATGAAGATGCATTTATCCGGCTTGGGTTCTAGCTTATCAGCCTGAAACTTTTTCACATAAGCGTCGTAGCCCCAAACTTTTAAGAAACGACAACTTAGGTTTCTCTAAACCATAATTCATACGGTGTCATCTCAACGGAATTACGTGGTGCCCTATTTAAAGTGAATGTGGTTGTCTCTAATGCCTAACCCATGAACGATAGTGGTAATTCGATAAGAGACATCATGGTATGCATCATATCCAATAGGGTGCAGTTATGATGTTCGGACACACCATCACACTATGGTGTTCCAGGCGGTATTAATTGCGAAACAATTTCCACAATGTCTTAATTGTGTGCCAAAACTCGTAACTCAGATACTCATCTCTATGATCTTATCATAGACATTTTATCCTCTTGTCATGATGATCTTCAACTTTACTCTGAAATTACTTGAACCATTCAATAATTCAGACTTGTGTTTCATCAAGTAAATATATTCAACATCTACTCGAATCATCTGTGAAGTAAGAACATAATGATATTCACTGCATGCCTCAGCACTCATTGGACTACACACATCAAAATGTGTTACTTCCAACAAGTTGCTATCTTGTTCCATCTTACTGAAACCGAGGCTTTTCAGTCATCTTGCCCATGTGGTATGATTTGCATATCTCAAGTGATTCAAAATCAAGTGAGTTCAAACGGTCCATTTGCATGGAGTTTCTTCATGCATATATACCAATAGACATGGTTCGCATGTCTCAAACTTTTCAAAAATGAGTGAGTCCAAAGATCCATCAACATGGAGCTTCTTCATGCATTTTATACCGATATGACTTACGTGGCAGTGCCACAAATAGGTGGTACTATCATTACTATCTTTTGGCATGAACATGTGTATCACTACGATCGAGATTTCAATGAACCATTCATTTTAGGTGCAAGACCATTGAAGGTATTATTCAAATAAATAGAGTAACCATTATTCTCTTTAAATGAATAACCGTATTGCTATAGACATAATCCAATTATGTCTATGCTCAACGCAAACACCAAATCTCGATGGTAGAGGGAGCGTGCGATGCTTGATCATATCAACATTGGAAACACTTCCAACACATATTGTCAGCTCACCTTTAGCTAGTCTCCGTTTATGCCGTAGCTTTTATTTCGAGTTACTAACACTTAGCAACCGAACCGGTATCTTATACCCTGGTGCTACTAGGAGTACTAGTAAAGTACACATTAACATAATGTATATCCAATATACTTCTATCGACCTTGCCAGCCTTCTCATCTACCAAGTATGTAGGGTAATTCTGCTCTAGTGACTGTTCCCCTTATTACAGAAGCACTTAGTCTTGGGTTTGGGTTCAACCTTGGGTTTCTTCACTGGAGCAGCAGCTGATTTGCCGTTTCATGAAGTATCCCTTCTTGCCCTTGCCCTTCTTGAAACTAGTGGTTTCACCAACCATCAACAATTGATGCTCCTTCTTGATTTCTACTTTCGCGGTGTCAAACATCGTGAATACCTCAAGGATCATCTTATTTATCCCTGATATGTTATAGTTCATCACGAAGCTCTAGCAGCTCGGTGGCAATGACTTTGGAGAAACATCACTATCTCATTTGGAAGATCAACTCCCACTCAATTCAAGTGATTGTTGCACTCAGACAATCTGAGCACAAGCTCAACGATTGAGATTTTCTCCCTTAGTTTGCAGGCTAAGAGAATCGTCGGAGGTCTTATACCTCTTGACGTGAGCACGAGCCTGAAATCCCAATTTCAGCCCTCGAAACATCTCATATGTTCCGCGATGTTTCGAAAACGTCTTTGGTGCCTCTACTTAAACCATTTAACTGAACTATCACGTAGTTATCAAAACGTGTATGTTCGATGTTCGAAACATCCACAAACGACGTTTGGGGTTCAGCACACTGAGCAGTGCATTAAGGACATAAGCTTTCTACTATTCGCATAATCGCTACTATCAACTTTCAACTATATTTTCTCTAGGAACATATCTAAAACAGTAGAACTAAAGCGCGAGCTACGACATAATTTGCAAAAGGTCTTTTGACTATGTTCAGGATAATTAAGTTCATCTTATGAACTCCCACTCAGATAGACATCCCTCTGGTCATCTAAGTGATTACATGATCCGAGTCAACTAGGCCGTGTCCGATCATCACGTGAGACGGACTAGTCATCATCGGTGAACATCTTCATGTTGATCGTATCTACTATACGACTCATGCTCGACCTTTCGGTCTCCGTGTTCCGAGGCCATGTCTGTACATGCTAGGCTCGTCAAGTTAACCCTAAGTGTTTTCGCTGTGTAAAACTGTCTTACACCCGTTGTATGTGAACGTAAGAATCCATCACACCCGATCATCACGTGGTGCTTAGAAGCGATGAACTGTAGCAACGGTGCACAGTTAGGGGAGAACACTTCTTGAAATTGTTGTAAGGGATCATCTTATTTACTACCGTCGTTCTAAGCAAACAAGATGCATAAACATGATAGACATCACATGCAATCAAATAGTGTAGTGACATGATATGGCCAATATCATATAGCTCCTTTGATCTTCATCTTCGGGGCTCCATGATCATCTTGTCACCGGCATGACACCATGATCTCCATCATCATGATCTCCATCATCGTGTCTTCATGAAGTTGTCACGCCAACGACTACTTCTACTTCTATGACTAACGCGTTTAGCAATAAAGTAAAGTAGTTTACATGGCGTTCTTCAATGACACGCAGGTCATACAATAAATAAAGACAACTCCTATGGCTCCTGCCGGTTGTCATACTCATCGACATGCAAGTCGTGAATCCTATTACAAGAACATGATCAATCTCATACATCACATATATCATTCATCACATCCTTTTGGCCATATCACATCACATAGCATACCCTGCAAAAACAAGTTAGACGTCCTCTAATTGTTGTTTGCATGTTTTACGTGGCTGCTATGGGTTTCTAGCAAGAACGTTTCTTACCTACGCAAAACCACAACGTGATATGCCAATTGCTATTTACCCTTCATAAGGACCCTTTCCATCAAATCCGTTCCGACTAAAGTGGGAGAGACTGGCACCCGCTAGCCACCTTATGCACCAAGTGCATGTCAATCGGTGGAACCTGTCTCACGTAAGAGTACGTGTAAGGTCGGTCCGGGCCGCTTCATCCCACAATACTGTCGAAATAAGATTGGACTAGTAACGGTAAGCATATTGAACAACATCAACGCCCACAACTACTTTGTGTTCTACTCGTGCAAAGAATCTACGCAATAGACCTAGCTCATGATGCCACTGTTGCGGAACGTAGCAGAAATTCAAAATTTTCCTACGCGTCACCAAGATCTATCTATGGAGAAACCAGCTACGAGTAGAAGGAGAGTGCATCTACATACCCTTGTAGATCGCTAAGCGGAAGCGTTCAAGTGAACGGGGTTGAAGGAGTCGTTCTCGTCGTGATTCAAATTACCGATGATCAAGTGCCGAACGCACGGCACCTCCGCGTTCAACACACGTACAGCCCGGTGACGTCTCCCACGCCTTGATCCAGCAAGGAGAGAGGGAGAGGTTGAGGAAGACTCCATCCAACAGCAGCACAACGGCGTGGTGGTGGTGGAGGAGCGTGGCAATCCTGCAGGGCTTCGCCAAGCACCGCGGGAGAGGAGGAAGACTTGGGAGAGGGGAAGGGCTGCGCCAGAACTTCGTGTATAGCTCCCATGCGCCTCCCCACTATATATAGGGGTGGAGGGGCTGGTTTCTTGCCCTCCAAGTCCATTGGGGCGTTGGCCAAGGTGGGAGGAAAGAAATCTCATTATTTCCTTCCCCACCGATTGTTATCCCCCCTTTTTAGGGATCTTGATCTTATCCCTTCGGGATATGATCTTATTCCTTCTAAGGGGGATCTTGGTGCGCCTTGACCAGGGGTGTGGGGCCTTGCCCCCACTACCCACGTCCATGTGGGTCCCCCATGCAGGTGGGCCCCACTCCGGAACCTTCTAGAACCTTCCCGGTACAATACCGAAAAATCCTGAACATTTTCCGGTGGCCAAAATAGGACTTCCCATATATAAATCTTTACCTCGGACCATTCCGGAACTCCTCGTGACGTCCAGGATCTCATCCGGGACTCCAAACAACATTCGGTAACCACATACAAACTTCCTTTATAACCCTAGCGTCATCGAACCTAAGTGTGTAGACCCTACGGGTTCGGGAGACATGTAGACATGACCGAGACGTTCTCCGGTCAATAACCAACAGCGGGATCTGGATACCCATGATGGCTCCCACATGTTCCACGATGATCTCATCGGATGAACCACGATGTCAAGGACTTAATCAATCCCGTATTCAATTCCCTTTGTCTATCGGTATGTTACTTGCCCGAGATTCGATCGTCGGTATCCAATACCTTGTTCAATCTCGTTACCAGCAAGTCACTTTACTCGTTCCGTAACACATCATCCCGTGATCAACTCCTTGGTCACATTGCGCATATGATGATGTCCTACCGAGTGGGCCCAGAGATACCTCTCTTTTACACGGAGTGACAAATCCCAGTCTCGGTCCGCATAAAACAATAGATACTTTCGGAGATACCTGTAGTGCACCTTTATAGTCACCCAGTTACGTTGTGACGTTTGATACACCCAAAGAACTCCTACGGTATCCAGGAGTTACACGCTCTCATGGTCGAAGGAAGAGATACTTGACATTGGCAAAGCTCTAGCAAATGAACTACACGATCTTTTGTGCTAGTCTTAGGATTGGGTCTTGTCCATCACATCATTCTCCTAATGATGTGATCCCGTTATCAACGACATCCAATGTCCATAGCCAGGAAACCATGACTATCTGTTGATCACAACGAGCTAGTCAACTAGAGGCTCACTAGGGACATATTGTGGTCTATGTATTCACACGTGTATTACGATTTCCGGATAATACAGTTATAGCATGAATAAAAGACAATTATCATGAACAAGGAAATATAATAATAATACTTTTATTATTGCCTCTAGGGCATATTTCCAACAACAATTGCCTATAAGCGTCATGTTCCTCCTTTGCTCTACCAAAGCAGAACAACTCACTCTTATGAAAGTTAATCTTTACCCCGATCAATTGTTCGAAAAGGCATAACACCAGCTTCATATGTCTCGCCTTGGCCAAATCATGCTCCATGAAGATGACTGTATCATCAGCGTACTGCAGGATGGATACACCTCCATCAACAAGATGGGGTACCAAGCCACCTACTTGACCATTCTCCTTAGCCCTTCCTATCAAAATTGCTAACATATCAACCACAATGTTAAACAATATAGGGGACATCGGGTCTCCTTGTCTTAGGCCTTTATGTGTCTGGAAGTAACGACCAATATCGTCATTCACTTTAACTCCCACACTATCTTTTTGCGTGAATGATTCAACCTGGCGGACCTTAGCCTGCAACGCCCACTTCAGTTCTTCTTCGCGGAGGAGTTCTTTCAACCTCTTCTCCGCCTCGGATTTAACCTGAAGCTCAACAGGCAACAAAATCGTGGATTCAGCTGTCTAGGTGTCATGTGTCTCATCTCTGTAAAGAGAAAGATGCGAGAGAGACCAAATGATGGAATGAACAGTTTTTCTCATTGATTGATGACTGGGTATTTATACCCTGATTACAAGGCAGTTAGAGTTACAGTGCCGGTAATTACAACCGACTTAAACAACTGACTTAAGCATTGATTATTTGGATTAAATTAATCCTTAACAATCACCTCACCTTCCTTGGCTGGAGTTCGAGCTATGTGAGCTTAGCGCTGTGTTGTATTCTTTGCTCTGTTCTTCCCACACCGGGTGTGGTTTCGCTCCTCTCTCTCCTTTAGTGTCTATATCCCTCTAAATAAATATAATAAAACTGTAAAATAAGCAATTGTAATCCTAATTATTGGTTGATATCAGATACAATTATTATGACGCTAGTCTGGCAAATGATGCAAGTAAACAGCGAAACAACCTAGAAACAGTATGGTGGATGGATACAATTAACCAAACAATTAAGTAATATATTCAGGTAAAGGGACTCCTCCCCCGGTGATTCTAAAAAAACAATTAACCAAACACGTTGCTATTAGGTAGGACTGTTTGACCAATCAAATCAGAGGAAGTTTTTGCATTTCTAATTTTGTACGTAGAACTGCTTACAGGCAGCTGCCATGTGGCCTCTTGGCGTTTAGTAAAGCTTTCGGTATGGTAGTACATGCCAACAAGTGAGCAATACACAACATGTTTTTCTGTACTAGCCATGTGAGGCAGAAAAAAGTGGTCATATTGTTTTCTTGATTTATTTTATTCATGATCGAAGTGAAACACATAAAGATTAAAAATTCCTTTTCTTAATGATCAAGGTAAAAGCATAAACTCTGAGATAAGAAATGCTAACATGGTCATGTTTTTAATAATAAAATTATGATTTATGTGAGAAACAAGAAGACCCAACGAAAAATTGCATAATGAGGACTCACTAAAATACCCCATTCGTTCCTTTATATAAGGTGTATTTGTTTTTAGAAAAATATAACAATATACACAATACATAATTTATATCATTCCATACATCATGAAAATTAGTCTCATACTTTATCTATTATGTATTGTAGATGTTGTTATTTTATTCTATAATCTTGGTCAAACTTTCAAATGGTTGACTTGCACGAAATCAATACACCTTATATATATTTTGTAATGGAGGGAGTAGAAGACTAAGGTCGCGAGGGAAGCCAACAATGCTGCTCTCCGATCCTGCTCCATGTCTATCAAGGGTAAGCGTGGGCACCAAGCCAAGGTCATTACCCTTATCGAGAGGGCGGGGGAGGGTTTAACACGAGCGCTTCAGCCGCGGGTGTGGGACCAACTCCAACATGGTTAAGGCTTAGCCCAAACAAGCAAAATCAAAACAAGTTAGTCAACCATAACGGCTCATCAATCGAATAAAAATAAAAATGTAGCCCAATAAGTGAAAAAATGGCGCGGCGAAGCACGCGTGTCCCTCTAGTATGTCATAACCTGAATGAACCGTCCAGCAGCCTGCACGTTGGTATCTGACATCTAGAACCAGTCCCGAAACATAGTCACATTTTATATCAACAAACTGCATTTACCGAAAAAGGCTTTCGCCCTGTTTTATATATAAAGCAACGAACAACAACACCCGGTACAAATGCACGCTATCACAACACACGCACACACCCAAAACAGGAGGGGCCGGCCCTGAGGGAGGGCAGGAGTGTAACATCCCGAGCCGGATGCTCCAGATGCCTTCCACGTTTTCATGTTCGTCGCGTTAATTATATGTTTGTTGCATTCATCATCACATCATTCACATTGCATATGCACTCTGTTGTCGTCATTTTTTCAAAATTTGCTCCCATTCGTAGTTGCCGCGTCTCTGCGTTGACCGTTCTGATAACAACCACACATGAGCACGTGATCCTCTTGCCTCTCAGCACTCATACCCAACTTGCATATGCACTCTGTTGTCGTCATTTTTCAAAACTTGCATCATTTGTAGATTTTTTTTAGCTTATTACTATTTTTTGATTTTACTGCTCATAAGAGAGCATTTGAGCTCGGGACAGAATAGGACTTTTGGAGGATCGATATATATCTAGGGGCCATCAATCGTGCGTGACGTCAGATGGTCAACGAATGTACAATTTTATAGGCAATCAGCGAGTGTACGTTTTTTTAGGGCTATCAGCGAGATCATCGGCTGCTGGAAGCCACGGAGCGTGCAGGTTAGTTAGATGGGCCATGTAGCATCTGTTGGCCCACCCTGTTGCCTCGAGCCTTATTATTATCACTAAAAGTTGTTTTGGACCCTGTAGCCTGTGCCACAGGGTTAGCCCATTGGGCTCCGCCCCTGCTGTCTATATCCCTCTAAATAAATATAATAAAACCGTAAAATAAGCAATTGTAATCATAATTATTGATTGATATCATATACAATTATTGTGACGCTAGTCTGGCAAATGATGCAAGTAAACAGCGAAACAACCTAGAAACAGTATGGTGGATGGATACAAGTAACCAAACACGTTGCTATTAGGTAGGATTGTTTCACCAATCCAATCAAAGGAAGTTTTTGCATTTCTAATTTTGTACGTAGAATTGCTCACAGTCAACTGCCATGTGGCCTCTTGGCGTTTAGTAAAGCTTTTGGTATGGGATTACTTGCCAACAAGTGAGCAATAAACAACGTGTTTTTCTGTACTAGGCATATGAGGCAGAAAAAAGTGGTCATATTGTTTTCTTGATTTATTTTGTTCATGATCGAGGTGAAGTACATAAAGATTAAAATTTCCTTTTCCTACTAATCAAGGTAAAAGCATAAACTCTAAGGTAAGAAATGCTAACATGGTCATGTTTTTAATAATAAAATTATGATTTATGTGAGAAATAGACCGAACGAGAAATTGCATGACGAGGACTCACTAAAACACTCCGTCCGTTCTTTTATATAAGGTGTATTTGCTTTTTCAAAAGTCAAACGAGTGCATGTTTGACATAATTTTTAGAAAAATATATCAATATCCACAATACGTCATTTATATTATTCGATACATCATGAAAAGTAGTTTCATATTTTATCTTTGATGTATTGTAGATGTTGTTATTTTATTTTATAATCTTGGTCAAACTTTTAAATGGTTGACTTGCATGGAAATCAATACACCTTATATTCTGTAACGGAGGGAGTAAAAGACAAAGGTCACGAAGGAAGCCAACAATGCTGCTCTCCGATCCGGCCCCGCATCTATCGAGAGTGAGCGTGGGCACCAACCCAAGGTCATTGCCTTTATCGAGAGGGCGGGGGAGGGTTTAACACTAGCGCTTCAGCGGCGGGTGTGGTACCAACTCCAACATGGTTAAGGCTTAGCCCAAACAAGCAAAATCAAAACAAGTTAGTCAATCATAACAACCCATCGACTGAATAAAAATAAAAATCTAGCCCAATAAGTGTGAAACGGCACGGCGAAGCGTGCATATCCGTCTAGTATGTCATAACCTGAATGAACCCTCCAGCAGCATGCATGTTGGTATCTGACATCTGGAACCAGTCCCGAAACACTGTTGTCTTTTATATTAACAAACTGCATTTACTGAAAAAAGTCTTTCTCCCAGTTTTGTATATAAAGCAACGAAGAACAACACCTGGTA